>NC_053022.1:307213485-307392237 GCF_003073215.2 Triticum urartu
ATGCACTGGCAGAGTGGGGTGTGGCAGCCAGGTAGAGCACTAGGGGCTCGAGGGGGCGTGGCGCTACCATCACCGGCGGGCTGGTGAGGTACTTCTTGACGTCTTGGAATGACGCGTCGGCCTCCGGAGTCCACTCGAATGGTCCTTTCTTTTTCATCAGCTTGAAAATGGGAGGGCGTGTTCTCCCAACTTGGAGATGAAGCACCCTAGCGAGGTCACACAGCCCACCAGCTTTTGCATCTCCTTGAGGGTTTGTGGCGAGCTCATCCTTTCTATGGCCTTGACTTTCTCTGGGTTGGCCTCGATCCCACTGTGCGATACGAGGAAACCCAGCAGCTTGCCGAAGGGGACGCCAAACATGCATTTCTCCGGGTTAAGCCGTAGATCCATCTTGCGCAGACTGGCAAATGTCTCCTCCAAGTCTTCAATGAGGGTCCTTGCCTCCTGAGACTTCAGCACTATGTCATCAACATAAGCCTTGGCGTTCCTCCCAAGCTGCTGGCCCAGAGCGATGTGCATCAGCCGCTGAAAGGTTGCTCCAGCATTATGCAGCCCAAACGGCATGCAGGTGTAGCAGTACACCCCGCATGGAGTCAGGAAATTTGTCTTCTCCACATCTTGCACAACCATCTTGATTTGGTGGTAGCCCGAGAAGGCGTCGAGAAAGCATAGCAAGTCGCACTCGGCGGTGGAGTCGATGATTTGACCGATGCGCGGGAGCGGGAACGGGTCTTGAGGGCAAGCCTTGTTGAGGTTGGTGAAATCAACGCACATGCACTCTTTCCCGACTTTCTTGGTGACAACAACTACGTTTGCCAGCCATTCCGGGTACCGTACCTCCCGGATGACACCAGCATTCTGTAGCTTGTGAGTCTCTTGGACAATGAATGCTTGCTTCTCCCTGGACTGCCGTCGCACCTTCTGCTTCACTGGGCGCACATTGTGGCACACCCTCAGGTGATACTCGATTATTCCCCTCGGGATCCCGACCAGATCCTTGGGCTCCCACGTGGACACTTCCTTGTTGGCGCGTAAGAAGCTGACCAGAGCCTTTTCTTGATCTCATAGGAGGCCGGTGCCTATGGTGAATGTGGCGCCCGATGCTCCGTCTTTACCAACCAGCACTTGCTTCTTCTCGGCATGATCTTGGGAGAACAACTGTTTCTTCTTGGCTGGTGCAGCCTCTGGGGCTCCTTCCTCACTCGACTGTGCAGCCGCCACGGCCCTGAAGATGAGCTTGAGGGCCAACAATGCTTCCTTGGTGTCACCCACCATAGTGAGGACGCTGCTGCTCCCTAGCATCTTCATGAGGTTGTAGGCAGGGTGAGTTGTTGCCATGAACTTGGCCAAGGCCGGGTACCCCGAGGATGGCGTTGTACGAGAGGCTGATGCAGGTGCTGTCGAAGTCGATAAGCTCGGTACGGTAGTTGTCGCGGGTGCCGAAGGTCACGGGGAGGCGGATCTGCCGCAGGGGGCAGGTGGAGCCGTCGACGACTCTAGAGAAAGGCTTGGTGGGGCAGATCCGGCCATGGGGCACATGAAGCAAGCCGAATGCCTCCATAGAGAGCACATTGAGGCCAGCTCCACCATCGATGAGGGTCTTGGTGACCGCCAGGTTACAGATGGTGGGGGTGTAGAGCATCGGGAGCGTGCTGGCACCCGCGGTGGTCATAGGGTGATCCCCTGAGTCGAAGGTGAGGTCAGCTTTAGGCGTCGCCCAGCCTGGGGGAGTTCCCTGCTGTACGCGGGCGGCGCCCACCTGGCGGAGGAACTGCTTGACATGGCGGTCTGAGCGCGGTGCTTGTGAACCACCTAGGAGGGCGGCGATGGCGTGGGGTACTGGCGCCGCGAAGCGCGCGAAGAAGAGGCCGCGCAGCTCCTCCCTGGAGGCCACTGAAGACCCTGGCAAGTTGAGCAGGCAGGCACGCGGCGCGCCTGCGAGGGCCATAGGGAGCTAGTTGGCCATGACCTTGTCGTCACCGCCGGCCGCCCAAACTGCCTCCTCATATGCTTGGAGGAAACCTGTCGGATCTGCCACCCCGTTGTAACGGGGCAGCAACTCCGGCCTAAACTTGGGCGGCCACTGCACCCGCCGCAGGGCAGGGATGAAAGCTTAGAGGCCCTCGGTCCCTCCGAAGGCGCGTGCTGATCCGGTCAGTCGAGGAGCGCCCGCCATGAGAGGCCACAGCAGAGCACAGCGGACGGAGTGGCAGATCTTCGACGCACCCCTACCTGGCGCGCCAAATGTGGGATTTTGGGTTCCGTAGACCCTTGAGAGGTTTGAACTCTGGGGTGCGTGCGAAGAACTCGACCTCCCCAGTCTGCCTACTCGCCAATCTCACATCCTAACTCGTCGCGCTCAAGGGAAAGGGGACACAGCAGTTTACCCAGGTTCTGCCACCTTGCGGTGTAAAACCCTACTCCTGCTTTGTGGTGGATTAGCCTCAAGGGGCTAAGGATGAACTAGTACAGTGGGAGAACAACCTCAGGAGGAGAGGTGTTCTTGGGCTCAAGTGAGCTGGTGAGCTGGTCAGGGTGGAATCGATCCTCTGCCCTATGGTGGTGGCTAGGTCCTATTTATAGTGGCCTTGGTCCTCTTCCCAAATGAAGGCAGGAAGGGATCCCACATTGGCCAAATTTTAAGGGAGACAACTAGTACATCTTATCCTGACAAAAGTAGTCTTCAGCTGCAAAAGCCTCTGGTCGTGACGCTGCGGTGGGCTCGGTGATGACCTCCGTCTTGTCGTCCTAGCGATCTTGGTCTTGTTGCATGAGAATGGAAACCTTTGGTTGATTACTCGGGACTCCGCGCCTGCACTTGCTTCTTTAGCACCGAAGAGGAAAGTAGTACACTGCGCCCGCTGGCGCTCGCCTGGCCTTGGTCGTCATGGCTCGCGTCATCCGAGCCTCACGAGGTGAGCCTTGCATAGAGATCTCCACTCCTTGGGAGCCATCCTGAGGAGGTTGCCCCTTGTGGAGGTCTTGGTGTCGTCTGCCTCGCGAGGCCTAGCCCCTCGCGAGGGTCTTGAGTTGTCGATGTTGAAACTAGGCCGTACCAGGCCGTTGATGGGACCACGCCATGGGCAGCAGGCAGGAAAGCCTGGGCACCCCCATTCCCAGGACACCGACAGAAAAAAGGATAGAAATTGGCGGCTGGTGGACAAGTCAACAGAGTATATCCAGGATTAGATTTGCTGCCCTCACATAGTAAAACATCTCCAGGATTAGATTTGCTGCCCTCACATAGTAAAAGGTCTGCAGGATTAGATTTTCTGCCCTCACAGAGCACGAACAAACTGGGCATCACCACTTTATGCCTCCTTTTAGGTACATTGTGCGGATGCGTCCACTATCGCATGTCCTTATACCAACTTTTTGCTGTTGTTAATGTAAGGGCGCATGTAAAATGAAGCGATCACACTGTTACCTTAAGGACATTTCTAACCAGTGTTATTGTTAATCTAATGCCTCCAATGATATGATGCAATTAAACTGTGTTACAAATGGTACTCCTGCTGTTTTCCCCAGTATGATAAGTAAGTTGCTTCTTTACGCTGTTGAGTGTTCTGGTGTCCCCGTGGTCCCATGCCCTTAAACCAACTCTTTAGCTGATGTTGATTTACTGTATCTAGTAAACAAGCAATGCCACCATTAAAGTAATCCCATATTTGACGAATATCATTGTTTATCGTAATGCTTCCAGTAACATGAAGCATTGATGACATTTTAAAATTTCTACTGTCCTTGCGTGATTGCCATGAACATAATTAAGATGCTTCTTTTCATTTCATGTACGTTTCGTATCTTCTTATTGACGAGCAACTGTTTACTTTCTATCTTTTTGTGCAGATAGGGATATCCATTTCACCTTGTTGCTATTGTGACCTTTTGGTGAACTGCACAAAACACTTTTTTGGAATGAGTGTCTTGTGCAGTTCAACTAAAATGTCACGTGGGCAACATCTCTCAATTTTGGTGGAACTGAACAAAATGGTGATTAGAGTTTCCAAAATCTCCGTCAAATTTTGTTGGTAATCTCGTGCAACATTTTATTAGCCTTTGCAAGATGAGCCGTCACTGTCACCACAATGGCACTTTATTTTAGTGGAACTGCACAAAAGCATAAGCAAATTATAGTTGCACCTTACATGAGCAGGACAACCAACTTTAATGTTGCTCAATTTTTGTGCAACTACTAAAGAAAAACATGTCAGCTCACGAGAGTAAGTACTTCTTGCTAGCTGAATGATGCAATCTTTGCTTCATTTCAGGTGAACTGCAGAAAAAGTGGCATGAATTGAATCATCGAGTGGAGCTGCAGGTTGACTTCCACTAGTGCCACTATTATAGTAATCATGCTCTTTATTATTTGTGTTGTGCAAACAGGAATACTCAACTACAGATGTTGTGATGGTCAAGAGCATTCGCCAAGTTCTTGGGTTGTATGACACGGCTAGCCAAGATGGATTTAATCCCAATATTCACTTTATCAAAGGCTCTAATGGGTTGGTTCTGAATCTTGCAAGCTGGGAATCAATGAGATGTGTAGGCATCTTTGTTACTTATTATTTGAATCTTATTTGTTGGTTCTTAATCTTGCAAGCTGGGAATCAATGGGATGTGTAGGCATCTTTGTTGTACTTATTATTTGAATCTTATTTGTTAGTTCTGAATCTTGCAAGCTGGGAAACATGGCATGATGATGCAGAGGACAGCAACAATAACAAACAGTTCAAACTTGGTAGTATTATCTGTGTGAAAGTGCGACAAATGTGCTGATCTTGTGCGTCCTGAGAATAATATTTCTAATTGTTGTGCATGTTGATCCTGTGGCACTGATAGAACAAGCCAATGCATTGCTTGTTTTGAGAATAAATTTCTATTAAAGCTAATTAAATTTAAGTAAAGTGACCACTAACACTTGTTATTACAGTACCAATATAGACCCACTCGTGAACCGACGTGTGGCTGGAATAGGTTTCTTAATGGAGGCGTTTGAATGCATCGAGGGTGCATGTTCTACCGGGCATGCAGCAGGTGAGGGAGGGGTAGTAACTATTGTCGCCTGTACACACTCAGTTTACTATTGAATCCAGTTCCCCAAGAGCTGAAAAACGAACTACTGTCGCCGCCTACCCACTCGTTCACTTGAAGAGACTCCAATGGCGATCCGAGGGGTGAGCCTGCTAGATATGGACTTCGGCAAGGAGTTCACCTTTGAGTTCACTGTTCAGTCCCATGGTTGCACCAAGTTGAATGTGATGTAAACCAATGATCCGGACTCGGTGAAGCTCTGCCTCGCCGAGTTCAAGCAGTACCTACAGGACGAGAAAGCACAAGGTCGCAGGACTAGACCTTGTGCCCATCCATTCGTCTCCAGACAGGGACCAGAGGATCACCGTCGCCCAGGTATGCGTGCGGGATGAGGTTCTCGTCTACCACTGTTGTAGGGCCATCAGAGGTTCTGGAGCATTCCCCCGTTTCATCGGCAGCGCCGACTGCACCTTCGCTGCGGTGAAGAGAAGGAAGAACGCAACGATTCGGCCATCTGGTGCAACAAGCTTGTCGACATCCAGAAGCAATACAAGATCATCAGCAACGGGCAGGAGAAGGACTCTGTGGTTGACCTCACCGAGACCATCATCGACCCCTGCTGCGCCAACATGAAAGAAGACAACGATACCAAGGACATGAACACGTGGTAGGTACCTCTGAACCTAGCCTACATAACCTACGCGGCCAAGTACGCAGACGCATGCTATGACATGTACAGGCGGATCTTGGACATGAGGGTGTGTCTGCTTCCCGTAACCAACGAGTACACGGGCAGCCGCAGTGTCATGATCAAGCGTGCCAGGAAAGTCTAGATGTTGTACTTTATCTGTTTAAGCACCTTTATCATCTGAGTGTTTCATGCATTAGCCTATGTGAAAGTGCAACTATCCCTGGGTGGTTTTGGTAATTCCTAACAACATAAAGCTCATTGAGCTAATGCTATTTCAAGATAAACATTTCAGGAAAGCTCAATGATTGGCATGGCATGGATGAGAAAAGTGGACCCCTCAAAATACTAAGGACAAAGGATTGGCTCAAGCTCAAAGCACAAGACTCTACATTTTTCATTTTAAGTGATCCAAGATCACATTGAGTCCATAGGAAAAGCCAATACTATCAAGAGGGGGTGAGGTGTTGCTTAATGAGTTTCTTGCTCAAAGTGCTTAGTGATATGCTCCAAAAACCCTCAACTACTTTCTCACATCCACATATGTCCCAAACCAAAAGTCAAACTCTGCCCCACCGAAACTGTCTATCCGGCGCCACCAAGTTCAATTGACATAGCCACTGCCAGAAACCCTAATCAATCAGTCTCACTGATAGGGATCTCGGTCTCGCCGAGATGGGATTGTAATCTCTTTGTTTCCCTTCATAACGTTTTGGTCAAACCGAGATGAGCGATCGGTCCCACCCGAGATTGCAATGCAAACACTCTGTTTCCTTTTCGTAATGTTTCGGTCTAACCGAGATGAGCGAATCGGTCCCATCGAGTTTGCCTGAAAAACTCTTTGTTTGTCTATTACCAAAATCGGTCTCACCGAGTTTGTGTAATCGGTCTCACCGAGATTACGTTATGCCCTAACCCTAACGAAATCGGTCTCACCGAGTTGACGTGTCGGTCCCACAGAAAACCCTAACGGTCACCTTATGAACTAAATTGGTCTGACCGAGTTTAACAATTCGGTCCCACCGAGTTTGATAAATTGTGTGTAACGGTTAGATTTTGTGTGGAGGCTATATATACCCCTCCACCCACTCTTCATTCATGGAGAGAGCCATCAGAACATGCCTACACTTCCAACATACATTTTCTGAGAGAGAACCACCTACACTTGTGTTGAGGTCAAGATATTCCATTCCAACCACATAAATCTTGATCTCTAGCCTTCCCCAAGTTGCTTTCCACTCAAATCATCTTTCCACCAAATCCAAATCCTGTGAGAGAGAGTTGAGTGTTGGGGAGACTATCATTTGAAGCACAAGGCAAGGAGTTCATCATCATCACACCATTTATTACTTCTTGGAGAGTGGTGTCTCCTAGATTGGATAGGTGTCACTTGGCAGCCTCCGTCAAGATTGTGGAGTTGAATCAAGGAGTTTGTAAGGGCAAGTAGATCGCCTACTTTGTGAAGATCTACCCGAGTGAGGCAAGTCCTTCGTGGGCGACAGCCATGGTGGGATAGACAAGGTTGCTTCTTCGTGGACCCTTCATGGGTGGTGCCCTCCGTGGACTCGCGCAACCGTTACCCTTCGTGGGTTGAAGTCTCCATCAACGTGGATGTACGATAGCACCACCTATCGGAACCATGGATAAAAAATCTCCGTTTCAACATTGCGTTTGCTCCCTCAAACTCCTCCCTTTACCTTCATATGAAATTGTTTTACATTCCGCTACTATACTCTTAGAATTGCATGTGTAGGTTGAATGCTGGACGTGTGCTAAGTTGCTAAAATCTGCCAAGAACTAAAATTGGGAAAAGGCTAGATTTTTAATTGGTCATGTAGTCTAATCACCCCCCCCCCTCTATACATACTTTCAATCCTACAAGTGGTATCAGAGCTTTGGTCTCCATTTGCTTTGATTTCCATAGCTTTTGGTGGTCATAGCCTTGGTTTCACAACCTAGGAGAGTATGGCGTCTAGCGAGGGAAATTACCACCGTAGAGGTCGTTACTTTGATGGTACAAATTTTGCTAGTTGGAAGCATAAAATGAAAATGCATATTCTTGGGCATAACCCCGCCGTTTAGGCTATTGTGTGTATTGGCTTGCAAGGTGAATTCTTCGATGGGAGAGAATAAAACTGTGAAGCTACTGCGGAAGAGTTGAAGATGCTACAATACAATGCTCAAGCTTGTGATATTCTTTTCAACAGATTGTGCCCCGAAGAATTCAACAAAATCAGCCGTCTTGAGAATGCAAAGGAAATTTGGGATACTTTGATTGATATGCACAAAGGTACTGACTTCGTCAAGGAATCCAAATTGGATGTGCTCCAAAGTCAACTTGACAAGTTCAAAATGAAGGATGGTGCAGGTGTCGCTGAAATGTACTCTAGGCTTGCTCTCATCACAAATGAGATTGCCGGCTTAGGAAGTGAAGAAATGACCGATAGATTCATCATCAAGAAGATCCTAATAGCCTTGGATGGAAAATATGATACCGTGTGCACATTGATCCAAATGATGCCCAATTACAAAGATCTCAAGCCAACGGAAGTCATTGGAAGAATTGTTGCTCATGAGATGTCGCTCAAGGATAAGGAAGAGCTTCACAACAAGTCAAGTGGTGCTTACAAAGCCTCGTGTGATGCTCCCACATCATCAAGCGAGAAACAAACCTTCAATGAAGAATTGAGTCTAATGGTGAAGAACTTCAACAAGTTCTACAAGAGTAGAAGCAAGGAAAGAAGTTCCAAGTCAAGGTTCTACAATGACAAAAGATCTTCTAGTCGTGAGCGTAATTGCTACAATTGTGGAAGACCCGGACACTATTCCAATGAGTGTACGGCTCCCTACAAAAGAAGAGAAGATTCTCCCAAAAGAAGGAGTAGAAGAGAAGAGTCAGCATCAAGAGAACGAAGGAGTAGAGATGATCGCTATGAACGAAGACCCTCTCGAAGAATCAAGGATTCGGAAAGGAAGGACAAGTCATCAAGGAGCTACACAAAAATAAGACATCAAGCTCATGTTGGTGAATGGGTATCTGGCTCCGACTTCGACAATCACTCGGAAAGAAGTTATCACTCCAACTCCGAATATAGTCAAGACGAAGGTGTTGCCGGACTAGCACTTGTGACAACCAACTCCTACGACATATTTGAATCACCAAATGAAGGAATTGGGAGATGCTCCATGGCTAAAGGTCCAAAGGTAACACACCCCGAGTATGTTGATTTCAATAGTGATGAAGATGATTTGCTAGGAGATGATGATTTACTTGTTGACAACTCTAGTTACGAAAACTATGATGAGCTTGCTATTAATCATGCTAATCAAGATAAAACCAATGATGATGATAAGAAGGAGATTGAGTGTCTAACTAAAGAACTGAACACTCTTAAGTTAGCTCATGAAACTACCTTGGAAGATCATCGAGAACTTTTAAAGACTCATGATAAGCTACGCTTTGAAAAGCTCAACCTTGAGCAAGAACATGAGTTTTTAAAGGAAATCAATGATGATCTTCGCAAGAAAAGTTCTTCTTACATTGCCAAGCGTTTACTCTTGTCTACTTACATGCCACAAGTTAAATCTAACAACAAGAACAAGAAAGATTCTTCATCTAGTAGTAACAACAATCATGCTAAATCCAATGTTGTTGCTTCTAGTAGTTATCTTGATTCCACTAATGATTCGCTTAGCCAAGTTACACTTGAGCAAGAAAATAGCTTATTGAAGGGAATTATAGAGAAAGGTGTTTACAAGAGACTTGCTGGAAGTAAGCAATTTGAGGAGATTGTATGCAAGCAAGGAAGACACCAGAAGAATCAAGGTGTTGGTTTTGAACGAAAGTTCAATGCCAGTGGAGTTGAGTGGGAAGAAGATCAATACCCCAAGACGGAGTTTGTTCCTCAACAAGAGAAGTATGATCCTACTTCCTTCAAAGGAACACAAGCTCAAGTTGATCTTCCACCACAAGACCACAAGCAAAAAGGCAAGGACAAGCTTCAAGAGGAAATTGATGCATTTGAAGAAGCACCTAAGGCCTTAGTCAAGTGGGTTCCCAAGACTACATCAAGTTCTACTTCATGAAGTACGACTACAACTCCAAGGATTCCCATCAAGATGGTGTGGATCCCGAAGAAGAAGAACTAGAGAGTTCTTGAGGGTGACTCCGCTAACATACTTCACTCTTATCATTTTGGCAATGACAAGTGCAAACAACTTCCATATCTTGCACTAGTTCAAGGAGTCACAAACCCTCTTGTTGGTAAGACATGGGACAAGGTAACCTAATGCTTTTATGGACAACATCTTATGTATACGTCACTTTATGTCTATGGATATCCTTGCTTGTTCCTTGTGGGACTAACCCGTGTAGGTATTGAAAGTGCAATTCACTCCAAAGGATTGCTCCGAATGATCTACATCAACCTTGAGCATCCACATCTTCAACACCTACATGAAGTCATCATTGACAAAACCCAAGGTTAGTTCATCCCTCTTAGGGGGGATATCACATCTAGGGGGAGCTTTACTCTAAAAAAATTGAGCTAAAGCAACTCTAATGGTGTGAGCACAATAATGCTTTATGTAAAAGTGGTAACCCCACTTGTGCTTAAACGATGAGTATGACCTATGATCAAATGTTCTCATTTGACTCCTAAGTCAATATACTCATATATAGATAACCTAGTCATCGCCAATTGCCTCATAGATGCTAGAGTGTTTGTGCATGCTTTGTCACATATTTCATTTGCCATTTTAATTGTGTGAACATGTTGAATGCATATTTTTCTCATTCGAGGACATCCATTTGTTGCTTTGATTGTTTGGCTTTCTCTCTTTTGCCAAATGGATGGACAAGAATGCCTAAGAACTCCCTCTAGCTATCTATGCTCTTCTCGTCTCAAACTCTATTCATGCTACATCACAAAGTTTGATCAAGTCAGATTCGAACCACTCTGTGTGAGGAGCACTCGGAGTTCCTGATTCGTAATAGACTTAAACTTCCAAAACCTCTTTGTGCATTTTGGTCTGACCGATTCATCCTTTTCGGTCCTACCGAGATCACTAAGTTGATCTAGGTTTTCAACCTTGGTGCAACTGATTAGAACCTTTCGGTCACACCGAGTTGCAGTAACTGTCTACAGTTTTGCATCTCGGTGCCACCGAGTTGTTCCACTCGGTCACACCGACAGTGTCAGGTTATACATACCGATGGGTCAAATTTTGGAAATTTTTCCGAAACCTTTCGCCCGCGCATAACCTGCTCTGCCTTCTCGGGTCTCCGGGTCGTCCTCTCGCCGCCAGCGACCTCCCGCCGCTAGTCTCCGCTGCCGTCAACGGCAATCTGCCCCGCCGTTGCCGCCGTAGCAAGTTCACTACCGAGATAGGGTATGAACTTGATCTTTGTGCTATTCATTAACTTTGATTCCTAGCACATTGCTTTGCCATGTCTCTTACCACGCATGAAATCATCCTATCCAATGAAAACATCCTGTAGATTAGATTTGATTTGAAAATTTAGGGTTAGGTTTCTGCCAAACTCATCTCAGACCGACTGAATTGTAGAAATCGGTCTCACCGATTTGGCTTAGGCCATTGCACATGTGATTTTCGGTTTGACCGAGAACTGCAAATCGGTGTGACCGAGTTCGATTCTTTGTGAAACCCTAGCAGTCTCGGTGCCACCAAACTGTGACTCGGTGTGACCGAGTTCACTAGTTTAGGCTCCAAGTGTTGCTTCGGTATCACTGAGTTTACAAATCGGTAGCTCCGAAATGATTTCTGTGGAGAACTAAAACTAAGTTTTTTGAGTCATATGTTTTGCAAAACTCCTAACTTTGTGATGCTCATCTACTCTACCTCATCTATAATCTATTCACAGGGTCTGCTGACAGTTTGCCTCCAAGATGTCTGACCAAAGTGATAGCCAGAACAAGTCTGAAGAGCAGGTTCAGTTGAGTGAGGGCACTAGTCCCTCAGGGAGCTATGATGAGGGCAGCAGGAGCACACCTAGTAACTTGCCAAAGGCAGCTACCGGGACAAGGAAGAAGAAAACTTCTGATTCAGAGGATGAAGATTATGTGGCTGTTGAGGATGAGGCCACTTCAAGGAAAAAGGTGTTGAAAAAGGAGTATGCCACAGCTGCTGCAACAAAGCCTGGACTGAAAACAAAGGCTCCAGCAAGAAGAGTTCCAATGTCAAAAGCCAGAGCCTCAACTGTTGAAGCTTCCAAGCCAAAGAAAGTGGCCACAGGTGAAACTATGAAGTTCACCATTGAATCAGATGATGGTGAAGCAGCAGGAGATGGTAAGAAGAAGAAGAGGGCAAGAACCACTACTGCCAGAGTTCTTGGCAAGCCCTCAATGAAGAAAGATTTTGAAGGAGAAGAGGAAGAGGATGTTGCACCAACACCCAAAGCTCAAAAGCTCATGGGAGATGCAAATAGATCAGGGGCTGCTCCATCTAAGCCCAAAGCTGCTCCCAAGGCTGCTGGTCCAGCTCCAAAGCCTAAACCCAAGAGAAGCACCAGGAACATTCCTGCTGAGGAGAAAAACAAGGCCCCAGTGCCTGAAGCTGTTGAAGAAGAAGAAGATGACTCGGTTGTGTTGAGGAAGCTGAAGCCAAAGATCCCTGACCACAATGATGCACACCCTGTGGCAAAAAACATGAAAATCAGGAAGGATGCAGGACTGAGGTTATGGAGACAGTTTGATCCATATGCTGTAAGGAGGAGGACTGCTGTGGACTACAAGTTTCACACCAAAGAATAGCAAGACTTTTATGAAACAATCATGCTTGACAAGAAGCTCATTGTGTGTGACATGAGATGGGTTGACTAGGAGTACATCAAGGAGAATGAAGATCACTATCCAGGTGTATATGACAGCTTCAAGGCATGTGGAGTTGACACCTTTGTCGCCCAGAAGCTCACCAAGTGGAATGATGAGCTCATCATGCAGTTTTACTCCACTGCCCACTTCTACCCAGATGGGAAGATCATTTGGATGTCTGAAGGTACAAGGTACCAATCCACTATTGAAGAATGGACTCAGTTGATCAATGCCCCAGAGGAGAATGAGGATGACTTGGATATTTATGCTGAGAAGAAGAAAGACCACAACACAATGGCCAACATGTACAGAGAGATCCCAGATGATGCTTTGGGTACTCATAAGTTTGGATCTATCCACTTTTTGTTGTCTGGTCTGCCTACCATAAATTGGATCCTCAGGCACACATTGGTACCCAAGTCAGGTGATCACAAGATGATCAGAGGGCATGCTATCAACTTGCTACATTTGTTTGATGTGCCTCAAAAATTCAAAGTCATGAGTCTTATTGTGGAGAGAATCAAGAGGACAACAGCTGATCAGAAGAGAAGTTGTGGGTATGCCCCCACAAATTCAGGAGCTCATCAACTCCAAGATGGGCAAAGGCAAATTTCTACTGGACAAGGAGCACCTGCCCATCCACCCTGAATTTGAAGACAACAATGTTGTCATGAATGAGAATGAACCATCTTTAGCTCAAGCACATGAGAAGAGAGAGAAGGCAAGGGTAGAGAAAGCTACAAAGATGCCAACTGTTGAAGAGGCATCTCAAGTGTTCTTGAAATCCAAACAAGATCAACTTGGATATCTGATCCAATCCACTTTGAGGATTGAGAAGGGCTTGGCCACCCTGACTCAAAACCAGGAGAGTTTGGAGAGGATCATTGAGCAGAAGTTCTATGATCTTGATGTGAAGGTAACTGAGATCCAAACTGCAGTTGAGCAGCTACAGGAGGAAGGAGAGGAGAAGAAGGGAAAGTCTACTACAGATGCTTTTGCTGGAGTGCCCAGAGGACAAAGATCTGCTGCAGTGCCCGTGACAAATACTAGAGCAACAGCATCAGCACCAGCAGCTACAGCTTCGGTGCCACCTCCAGCAGCCACTCCATCAACTCCAGCTACATCATCTGAAGCCTTCGTCCTTGGAGTTCTCTCGACACCACCTCATGAATACCAAGCCTGAGAGACGTTTAGCACTATGCATTTTTGAACTTTTTGGTAACTTGTTGCCAAAGGGGGAGAAAAATGTATAGATCATAGGCTTCGAGAGAGAGTGTTGCTTCTTTTATCTCTCTTGCTATTTTGGTTGAACTTTTTTATTGTGTGCTTGTGAGATACTTGTTTGATCATGTGTTTGATCATATGCTACCCTTAATGCTTGTTGGATGATATTATCTCTTATATCCTTATATGATCATTCACTTGCTTGGTGATGAGTGCATGCTTTTAACTTCCATCATTTTGAGTGCTCCACCAAGATGTATGTGACATGGAAGAGTAACCCATGATCCTAATCGATTGTGCATTTTCATTCAAAAGCAAATTTTCAATAATGCACAAATTTAGGGGGAGCTCTTGCTTATCACATACTTCTCAAAGCGGCGATGTTTTTTAAATATTATAATCATTTGTTGAAGCTTTGATCTATATGTTGTCATCAATTACCAAAAAGGGGGAGATTGAAAGTGCAACTATCCCTGGGTGGTTTTGGTAATTCCTAACAACATATAGCTCATTGTGCTAATGCTATTTCAAGATAAACATTTCAGGAAAGCTCAATGATTGGCATGGCATGGATGAGAAAAGTGGACCCCTCAAAATACTAAGGACAAAGGATTGGCTCAAACTCAAAGCACAAGACTCTACATTTTTCATTTTAAGTGATCCAAGATCACATTGAGTCCATAGGAAAAGCCAATACTATCAAGAGGTGGTGAGGTGTTGCTTAACGAGTTTCTTGCTCAAAGTGCTTAGTGATATGCTCCAAAAACCCTCAACTACTTCTCACATCCACATATGTCCCAAACCAAAAGTCAAGCTCGGCCACACCGAAACTGTCTATCCGGCGCCACCAAGTTCAATTGACATAGCCACTGCCAGAAACCCTAATCAATCGGTCTCACCGATAGGGATCTCGGTCTCACCGAGATGGGATTGTAATCTCTTTGTTTCCCTTCATAACGTTTCGGTCAAACCGAGATGAGCGATCGGTCCCACCGAGATTGCAATGCAAACACTCTGTTTCCCTTTCGTAACATTTCGGTCTAACCGCGATGAGCGAATCGGTCCCACCGAGTTTGCCTTACCAACTCTCTGTTTGTCTATTACCAAAATCGGTCTCACCGAGTTTGTGTAATCGGTCTCACCGAGACTACGTTATGCCCTAACCCTAACGAAATCGGTCTCACCGAGTTGACGTGTCGGTCCCACCAAAAACCCTAACGGTCACATTATGAACTAAATCAGTCTGACCGAGTTTAACAATTCGGTCCCACCGAGTTTGATAAATTGTGTGTAACGGTTAGATTTTGTGTGGAGGCTATATATACCCCTCCACCCACTCTTCATTCATGGAGAGAGCCATCAGAACATGCCTACACTTCCAACATACATTTTCTGAGAGAGAACCACCTACACTTGTGTTGAGGTCAAGATATTCCATTCCAACCACATAAATCTTGATCTCTAGCCTTCCCCAAGTTGCTTTCCACTCAAATCATCTTTCCACCAAATCCAAATCCTGTGAGAGAGAGTTGAGTGTTGGGGAGACTATCATTTGAAGCACAAGAGCAAGGAGTTCATCATCATCACACCATTTATTACTTCTTGGAGAGTGGTGTCTCCTAGATTGGTAGGTGTCACTTGGGATCCTCCGTCAAGATTGTGGAGTTGAACCAAGGAGTTTGTAAGGGCAAGGAGATCGCCTACTTCGTGAAGATCAACCCGAGTGTGGCAAGTCCTTCGTGGGCGATGACCATGATGGGATACACAAGGTTGCTTCTTCGTGGACCCTTCGTGGGTGGAGCCCTCCGTGGACTCGCGCAACCGTTACCCTTCGTGGGTTGAAGTCTCCATCAACGTGGATGTACGATAGCACCACCTATCAGAACCATGGATAAAAAATCTTCGTGTCAACATTGCGTTTTCTCCCTCAAACTCCTCCCTTTACCTTCATATGCAATTGTTTTACATTTTGCTGCTATACTCTTAGAATTGCATGTGTAGGTTGATTGCTTGACGTGTGCTAAGTTGCTAAAATCTGCCAAGAACTAAAATTGGGAAAAGGCTGCATTTTTAATTGGTCAAGTAGTCTAATCACCCCCCTCTAGACATACTTTCGATCCTACACTATGTGTCGTAATTATTTGTTTTGTCTAAAATATTTCTTCTAAAATCCCATTAACCTGTTTGCTTTTTTTTGGCTATTTTCTTATGTGTGTAACTAGTTTTCTCGGTTGTCGTGCTTTGAATCTCCTTCCTCCTAACATATTCCCCTTCTCAGGTGGGCCCAGCAGGTCTCGTACACAGACATATGGGACCAACCACCTATCCATTTGTATTTCTTTATTTTGTTCAACCTTTCATCCTCTTCCTATACAGCAGTTGGCGGCGCTGCCGCGCACGCCTCGGTGACCCATCATAGCCTATGGTGTTGGCCAGGACATCCCTCTACTCCCACACATTGTCCGGCGGCGGCAGCTCCACCGGCCCACTCTGCACCCGAACAAGTCAACCCTCGTACTCCCCTCCGCCTGCGTCTTCCCCCGCTCTAGTTCATTCGGTCCGAGGTCTCAACGTCGTCCTCCGCCTTGGTGCTCTCACCGCGGCACTATCGTTCCCAACATGGTCAGCAAAACAAGAGGAATCAGGAGGCAACTGTTCGTCGAGAGGCCGACAGTCCCGGGCCCACCAGGTCCATGGCCTAGGTTTTGTTGTTTAACATGGGCAGCCCACGACATGTTTCAACTTTTTTTGGATCCAGTAGGTATCAAGCGGCCTCTGGGCCTCCCAGCCTAGCTTATTTATAACATCAGCAACCCAAGTTATGTTTGTTTTTTCAAGACGACGCACAACTCAATTCTATTTTTCTATAAGAATGCAAAAATGAACCTATGTTTTCCCTTCTATAATAGTATATATATGTATATATATATATGTCTTATTTTATTACATATATATAATACAAACAACATAAGGTTCCATTAAACCCGTCGTTCGTCCAACCATTTTATAGACCTTCCCACTTCCTTTATTTTTCATTTTCATTAATCCTATATCTGAATTTTCTCCCACTTTCTTTTTCGATGTAATCTGAGTTTTCTCCCAGTACTTTTCCCTATAACCAACTCAACTGTCCCAGGTCTAGCCTAAAAAATAGTAATACCCCACGTCCTATTAACTCATCAAATTAAAATGATATTTTATTTCATAAATCGAAAGTTCTTACAAAATAATAATAATAATTGTTTATATAACTTGCCAAGTTTACTCCTAGTGATTGCGTACATAAGCTTGCAAAGATTTTACTGACTAATGCAGTAATAGACGTGCAATCATGTGTTTATGTTTTTATAACATTTCTCCGTCCAGCCCAACATGATATTTTCACCCAGCCCAGCAAGTTTGCGGATTTCGAGAAAAATGCAAATGGGCTTTAAATTCTACCATAATATATAAACGGGCTGCATAGATGCTACATCATTGTTTCACACAGCCCACCAAATGGACTAAAAAACAAATGGACTGGCTGACATGTGGGCCAGTAGGTCGAAGCCTAAGCACTTTCGCAAAAAAGTAAAAATACAAAGGTCGAAGCCTAATCAAGGCGTTGGATTTACATACAACAGCCGGCATTCTTCTTCAATATCTCGTCTTCTTCCCCCAGCGCTGTCGGGACCGCCTGCTCCAGCCTCCGGCGTCTAGTAGCGCTGTTTTGCGCGCCTCGCAGCGAAATGCTACCCCGCTGACGGCCAGGCCATCCCTCCACTCCTCCACACCTCTTGTTATTCTCTGCCGAGTGTAGGCCCACCCCGCACCCGAACCAGCCAAGTTTCCCACTCCTCTCCGTTTGGGACTCCACTGCCACATCTTCCCCATCTCCGGGGTGTTCCAGCCTGGGGCCTCGCCATCATCCACCGGCTTGGTGCAGGGTGTGGTCAACATGGCCAACAAACGAGAGTCATCGGAAGATGACTGTACGTGGAGAGGCTGACAGTGGGGACGTACCACGCCCATGGATGCATGCATGCAACTGCATCCTTTTTACACTAAAAATAATGTTTTCTCCCCCTGGCAGCTGGGACCGACCAGCTACATCTTTGCAATCAAGGAAATGCGTCCTTATTACGGGCAAAAAAATGATTCTCCCCCTAACAGCTGGGACCCACCAGCTATATCTTCGCACACAAGGAAGTGCATCCTTATCCTCCCTGACAGCTGGGACCCACCCGATCGAAGCATGTACATACCGGTCGATCGGTCTGTCTGCCATGATGAATCATGGCCTAGTAAGGAGCAGTAGCAGTTCAGCAGTCCAGTCCAAACCGTGTACATGTATGTACAGCCAGATGCCAAAAAATACGGCCACATGCGTACATACGGGTGGGGTCTCGAACGCTGTTTGGGATATGACTATTGGATATGACCCGCCCAGGAGGGGCCGGGTTATCCCAATGACAGCTCATCTAAACAAAGCCCATGAACATATCGAGATGGCGGTTCATGATGTAGACATATTAAAGGGCCCAAAACCCAAAGGCGGTTTAAGGCTCGTAAGTGTAAACCGCCATGTTTATATGACTTGTGTTGTAAGGCATGTAAGATAAGTCATTGGGTCGGACACATTTGTATGAGCCGACCGGGACTCTGTAAGCCGCGGGGTGTCAACCCGTGCATATAAGGGGACGACCCGGCGGCGGCTTAGGGAAAGAAACAACAGATCGAAAGCCAGGCTAAGCGTATTCGCTCCCTGGTAATCGAAACCCTAGCAATACCACCTCAAACTGGATTAGGCTTTTACCTTCACCGTAAGGGGCCGAACCAGTATAAACTCCTCGTGTCATTTGTCCCGTTTAACCCCTTTAAGCTAACTACGTCGCAATGGCTCCACAACTAAGTCCTTCCACTAGGACATCTGCCGTGACAATTCCACGACAGTTGGCGCCCACCATGGGGCCAGTGCACGGTGTTTTCGAGTTCTTAAAGGGAAGCTTTGAAGGGATCAAGGGATACATTGTGGGACGGATGACCAAGATTCGTCGCGGCAAGCTCTACATCGACGATGCAGGCTTGGGCCCCGAGGCCGGCTCAATTGAGTATGGATACCGGGTCCCTTTCGGCGGAATCCATGTTTTCATTAGCAAGATAGGCGAACCGGGCCCTGAGCCAGACATCTGCACAGACATCATCGAGACGGCTCAGCGTATACGACCCGCCCGGGTTCAACCCGCAGCGAAGCGTGCTTTTGTTGGATTTATCCCTAGGGCTGAATTGGAAGGCTCTGTGTCTGGCGGTGAGACGGCCATCTACTCTGATGGTGAATCGTCCATGGGCAAGACCAACTCAATGTATCAACTACAAGACGGATGCTTGGGGGCTATTCCGATGGTGACAGTATTCCAGACCCCTATGAGCCGCCAAACAGGGTGGCGATCTTCATGTCTGGCACCCAGCCGGTTTTTGGTTCGACAGCCGCCGCGGCTATGACTTCCAGCACAGCGGCGGTAACGGCATTGGGCACTAGCGAACCAGCACTCCCGCCGGCTCAAGTTTTAACTGATTTGTTGGAGTCTCTGGTAACTCTGATGGGGGTAGAGGTAACCCCGGACAACCAGGAACAGCATAAGGTGGATGTGGCTAAGTTGCGTGATGAGATAGCACAAGCCAAGGGAGAGCTGGCGGCGGAAAACGCTAGGATGACCGCGAAGCGAGCCATTTTAAACACCCAAGCACAGCGGATTCATAATAGCTCACGTTGAATCAGAATGCTTCAAACGAAGTCTTGAGGAGAAAACACCAGAGTCGTCTGCCTTTGGTTTATGAGTCGAGGAATCTCTTCAACACACCTGGAGCGGGGGCCAGTAACCCGCCGATGATGAATCAGATAGCGCCAGGAGGTGGAGCCCCGGTTCAGCCGCACGTAACAGGTTCTCCGTATCTGAATAACACCCCGCCTCAGCATGTGGTGACGCCGCCAGGTCATTATTCCAACCCTTTGGACAATATGATTGCTGCAGCTACGTGTAACACCCTCGATGCGACTATATCTCCCACGTGTCGAGGCACGACTTAGAGGCATAATCGCATTGAAGGCATATGTCGCAAGTTAGGCAATCTTCACAACATCCCATGTAATATAGATAATAAAAGGGGAGATAACATAGTTGGCTTACACTCGCCACGTCAATCAAGTACATAAATAACATTACATCATCCAAACACTCATGGCCCGACTACGGCACCAAAATAAAAGATAACCCAACATGCGACACGGTCCCGATCACCCCCAACTGGGCACCACTACTGATCATCAGGAAAGGATACATAGTATCGTTGAGAGTCTTCGTCGAACTCCCACTTGAGCTCAAGCGCGTCACCTGGAGCGGAATCATCAGGCCCTGCATCTGGTGTAATAGTAATCTGTGAGCCACAGGGACTCAGCAATCTCGCACCCTCGCGATCAAGACTATTTAAGCTTATAGGTAAGGCAAGGTAAAAATATATGTGGAGCTGCAGCAAGCGACTAGCAAAAATATGGTGGCTAGCTTATTCACAAAAGAGAGCGAGAAGAGGAGGCAAGGCGCGAGCGAGAAACTAGAGAGCAACCTGCGAAAACATTACTCCAACACCGTGTCCACTTCCCGGACTCCGCCGAGAAGAGGCCGTCATGGTAACACACTCAGTTGATTCATTTTAATTAAGTTAAGGTTCAAGTTATCTACAACCAGACATTAACAAATTCCCATCTGCCCATAACCGCGGGCACGGCTTTCGAAAGTTCAAATCCCTGCAGGGGAGTCCCAACTTAGCCCATGACAAGCTCTCACGGTCAATGAAGGAATAGACCTCCTCCCAAGACGTTCCGATCAGACTCGGTACCTCGGTTCTTCAAGACACTTCGACAGGTTAAAACAAGACTAGCAACACCGCCCGAATGTGCCGACAAATCCCGATAGGAGCTGCATATATCTCTTTCTCAAGGCACACTCAGATGAACACTACGTACAACTAAAACCAACCCTGAAGTTGCCTCGAGGTGGCGCTGCAAGTGGCTCTATTTGGACCAACACTCAGAGGAGCACTGGCCCGGGGGGGGGGGGGGTTAAATAAGATGACCCTCGGGCTCCGGAAACCCAAGGGAAAAAGAGGCTAGGTGGCAAATGGTAAAACCAAGGTTGGGCATTGCTGGAAAAGCTTTAATCAAGGTGAACTATCAAGGGGTTCCCATTATAACCCAACCGCGTAAGGAACGCAAAAACCGGGAACATAACACCGATATGACGGAAACTAAGGCGGCAAGAGTGGAACAAAACACTAGGCGAGAGGCCGAGCCTTCCACCCTTTACCAAGTATATAGATGCATTATGATAACATGGCAATATAATGATATCCCAACAAGTAAATAAATATTCCAACAAGGAACGGCCTCCAATCTTCACCTGCAACTAGCAACGCTATAAGAGGGGCTGAGCAAAGCGGTAACATGGCCAATCAACGGTTTGCTGGGACAAGGTGGGTTAGAGGTTTGACATGGAAATTTGGGAGGCTTGCAAGCAAATGGTAGGCATCATAGCATTGTCATAGCAAAAGAGCGAGCAATCTAGCATGGCAAAGATAGTGGTGATTTCGAGGGTATGATCCTCTTGCCTGCAAAGTTGTCAGAGTTGACTGGATCCTCGAAAGCAAACTCAACGGGCTCCTCGTTAGCGAACTCGTCTTCCGGCTCTACCCAAACAAGACAAACAAGCAAACGGAACACAATCAACCACGTGCAATGGTCAAACAATACGATGCAAAGATGGTATGCTATGCGGGATGCATATGCAAGATGTGACAAGGGGTGCATGAACCTGGCCTCAACTTGGGAATCCAAGTGTGCCACTGGAAAGATGAGATGAAATCGCTTGAAAACGATATAAAGAACGCCGGAATCGGAGTTACGGTTTGGAAATGGCAAGCGATTCAAATATGACACCGGTCTGCGATTTACAGCAAGTAGCCATCTAAATGCAACGAGATCAACATGCTACAGCACCCAAACATGGCATAAAAATACATGGAAGGGATGCATTCATGATGCTTAACAAAAGTCTAGCACTGAGCTACGGCCAATTCATCCATTAACAGGTTCAAACAAGCATGGCAAAAATGCATATGGCAAACAGATTTCAGACTTAGTGAAATTAACACTTGTTTGGAAATTTCAGATCAGGTAGCACACTTCGGAGCAACAAAACTATATGCTACAGGAACTGAACATGGCAAAGTAAAGCATGGCATGGAGCTACTCAAAGAGCTTAACAAAAGTCCCTTAGTTACCTTGAGCCAAAAGGGATCAGAAAATACATTTGCAAGCATGTGAACATGGCAAAAACATAATCAGTTTTCAGACTTAGTGAAAAACTGGCACATGCTGAAACATATCTCAAGTAGGCATGTTTACGAGCTCGATGCACTCACTACGGTGCAAGTCATGACAAGCTAAGAATACATCCATCAAGAATACACAAAATTCAAGCTAGACATGGCAAGAACAATAGCATAGAATGCACGGATCATCTAGAACATCATCGGCAAAATCGCTAACAAGTAGACAATCTGCCCAGATTCACAAAGTAGCAAAAAATAGAGCTCGATTGACTCAAGCTAGGGTGCTCCATAATTGCAAACAAAGACATGGATGGATAGATCACTACAAGATTAACAAAACATCCTTACTGATCATCCTCAAAAGAGGCACGGATCACTAGGAAACAACATGAACATATGGCCATATGAGATAAATAGCTCAAGGACTTAGTGGAAATGCTAAGTCCCTGAAATCAGCATTACCAAGTGCACCACTTTCAAGCTCGTGCTAGTCACCACACACATCACAAAAATACATGGGTCGCACCTCTGGAAAGATGGCAAAACCCTTAACAAAACATATGTAGAGCTCATGGGCATATCATGCACACATTAATCATGGCAAAAATGACAAATATCTAAATGGAGTAGCAGATCTGACAGTTAACTCAAGTAGCCCCTTCTAACAGCATTTCGGGCATCAAGATGAACTCAAATGAAAATGATGCAATGGAATGAAATGATGTACTCTCTGAGATGAACATTTTGATATGCTATACGCCAAAAACAGAGCTACGGATGCAAAGTTATAGCATGATGAACATAGGAACTTGAAACTGGAAAAAAAAAATCAGGGACTTGGAAGAATTTCGACCTCCGGATCTAGGGTTTGACCCAGGCACGCAAAACGAGGCGGTGGCGCGCTCGCCGGAGATGAAGAAGACGGTGGCCGGCAAGGTCGGCGGCGGCGGATCCGGCTCTCCCGCGGCCGGATCTGGCCGGAGACGAGGTCGGGGAGGCGGCGGCCGGTCGGAGGCGACGCGCGGCGTCGGGGTGCGGCGGTGGCCGCGGCGGCCCGGTGCGGCCCCGGCGAGATGGCGCGGCGGCGCGGCGAACCGCTCCGGCCGGCTCGGGCGGCGGCGCAGAGGAAGCGGCGGAGGTGGGCGCGCGGGCGAGGACGCGGGCCGGGAGGGCCGCGGGCTCGGGCGGGCCTCGGGCGGCGGCGGCGATGTGGGGCTCTCCCGGGCCACGTTGCGGTGGCTAGTTGGTCGGCGGCGGCGGAGGACGTGTCCGGCCCGATTCGGACACGTCCGGCGGCGAGGGGATCTATTTTTTTTAGGGTTTCGGGGAGGGGATCCAAGATTTGGAATGGGGGTTCTATTTATAGGCATAGAGGGAGCTAGGAGAGTCCAAATGAGGTGAGGTTTTCGGCCACGCGATCGTGATCGAATGCTCTAGATGATGGAGAGGGTTTAGGTGGGTTTTGGGCCAAATTGGAGGGGTGTTGGGCTAGAACACACATGAGGCCTTTTTGGTCCCTCGGTTAACCGTTGGAGTATCAAACGAAGTCCAAGTGATATGAAACTTGACAGGCGGTCTACCGGTAGTAAACCAAGGCCGCTTGGCAAGTCTCGGTCCAGTCCGGAAATGTTTAATCCCCACACATGAAAGAAAGCTAGGAATGACCACCGGAGGAGAACGAAGCGCCGGAATGCAAAACGGACAACGGGGAAAAAGCTCGAATGCAAGAGATGAACACGTATGCAAATGCAATGCACATGATGACATGATATGAGATGCATGACAACGATAACCACACGGAGACAAAGACCCGAACCTGAGAAAATAAAATGACTTAACGCCGGAAACGGCAAGAGTTGGAGTACAAATTGGGAAAGTTACATCCGGGGTGTTACACTACACCATTGGCAGCTATACCAGTTGAGGGCGAGACTCCGACGGCGGTTGAAAGTCAACGGGCCAGGGAACTTCTTCAAATGGCGCTAGTATAGCAGCAGGCTTATTCTTATAGTCGTGATCGGATTCATTCAACCCCTCGTCCAAGCCGGAGCTACAGCAGGCACATTGACTCGCCAGTAGTTTCAAGTACTAAGCAGCACTGTAACCAACCTCGTGGGCATGACCCGGTGCACAATGGTGCCAATGCAAAGAACTTGGTGGATCAGGGCAGAGCGCGTTGGGAGGCCGAGCTGGCGGCTCAGTTGGCGGCTCATCAGCACGCGCCGGTTTACCCGACGGCTTCTATGGAGGCAGGTGTGACTTCTAGAGCTTGGGTGTGCCGTGTTTAACGGCGGCTCTGTGAAACGAGAGTTTGCCCAAGGACTTCAAGGGCCCTCGTAAGGTGCCTAATTACACAGTAGATCAGCCCCCTGAGGCTTGGATGGAGAGTTATGAGATGGCTATGGAGATGCTGGATGTTAGTGAGGTTGCATATGCTATGTATTTCACCATGATGCTGGAAGGGACGGCCCGTACTTGGTTGAAAGGGCTACCTGCCAACTCCATTGGGTCTTGGGCAGAGCTGAAGGCCCGGTTTATCCAAAATTTCAAAGATACATGCAAGCAGCCTATGTCAATCGTGGATTTGGTTTCTTGTGTTCAAGCCGAGGGAGAATCAATGACCAGCTGGGTGCGCCGGGTCTCGTCTATCATACATTCTTCAGATAATATCAATGTCGGCTCAGCGGTTTTAATGTTGGAGAAAAATTGCCGTTTCCTTCCACTCAAACAGAAGCTTGGGCGGCTTAAACGTCATTGAAGTGACATGGGTGAGCTCATGGCGGCTCTTGTCAAGTATGCCGATTCTGATAGTTCCAAGGACCCAGACTCTAAGGATGAACGATCGGGGAAGGGAAAGAAGAGTAGCAGTATGAGGGGATAGCAGCATAACCCGACCAATCAGGGCGGTAACGGTAAGCGCAAAGCTGATGATTTTGTGGCTAACACCGGTGCACGGAATTATAACCAGCATCGTAAGGGGAGGCCGGCTCAAGGAACAAAATTTGACCTTGAAGTGACAATGAATCAGCCATGTCCGAAGAACGGAACACAGGAGAAGTCGTCTACCCATCTGTGGAAGGATTGCAGCATTATGAGACAATTCAGGGAGTCTTTCCAACACAACCATGGTCCGAATGGTGGTTCAGGGTCCAGCCCTCATGGTCCGAGTCATGGAGGCGGCGGTTCAAATTCCGGGTTTCATGGCCAAGGCAATCAAGGTGGTTACAACCAGCAGAATAATCAGGGGAATCAGCAGCAACAACAGTCTGGTTATCAGAGCAACCCGAAGCAATTGAATAGTGGACAGTACCACGTCTTCACCACTAGCTTGTGTAAGAGGGATCAGAAGCTTCATAAGAGGGCGGTGAATGCTATTGAGCTGGCGGTGTCGTGTTACTTGCGATGGTCGGAGCAGCCTATTGTATGGAGTCGTGAGGATCACCCACCCTGGGTTGACAATCCGGGTCACCTGGCTCTAGTGGTGGCACCTCAGGTTGGGGGCTATAAATTTACTAAGGTGCTCATGGATGGAGGAAGCAGCATTAATATACTTTACTATGAAACCTTCCATTGCATGGGACAGACCGACAAAAAACTTAAGCCGTCAAACACCGTTTTTCATGGTGTGGTGCCGGGTAAGTCAGCATATCCAGTGGGTAAGATATCTTTGGAGGTTGCTTTTGGAGATGAGTATGATTCCAGAGCTGAGATCCTAACCTTTGAAGTGGTTAAAATCAAGATCCTTTATCATGCTTTGTTCGGGCGGCCAGCTTATGCTAAATTCATGGCGAGGCCTTGTTATGTTTACTTGCAGCTTAAGATGCCAGGTTACAAGGGTACCATCACGGTGCATGGGAGTCGCAAGGTGGCCTTGGAGTGTGAAGAAGGTGACGCTGCTTATGCTGAGTCTGTTTGTGCAACGGAGGAGCTGAAGTTTTACAAGGATAATGTTGACCCGGTGGACATGACCTCTTTGAAAAAGCCAACCACAGAACATGATCCTTTGCTAAAGTTTAAATCGGCAGATGACACTAAAATGGTTGATTTTGTTCCTAGCGACTCATCTAAGCAGTTCAGCATCAGTGCTAATCTGGATCCGAAATAGGAAAGCGCGCTCATCGAGTTCATCCGTGAGAACCAGGACATCTTTGAATGGAAGCCTTCAGACATGCCGGGTGTACCGAGGGAACTCGCTGAGCACACTCTTAATATTGATCCGAAGTTTAAGCCGGTCAAGAAATTCCTTCGTCGTTTTAACAAGGAGAGATGGAAGGCCATTGGTGAAGAAGTGGCCCGGCTTTTGGCACGGGTTTATCATTGAAGTTTTTCATCCTAAATGGTTGGCTAACCCAGTGCTGGTGCTTAAGAAGAATGGCACTTGGCGAATGTGTGTGGACTACACAGACTTAAACAAGGCTTGTCCGGCTGATCCGTTTGTTCTCCCTCGTATTGATCAAATCATTGATGCTACGGAGGGTTGTGAGCATTTGAGTTTTTTGGATGCTTATTCTGGTTATCATCAGATCAAGATGGCAGTTAAGGACCAGGAGAAGACAGCTTTCATTACTCCATTTGGAGCCTTTTGCTATGTGTCTATGCCTTTCGGGCTCAAGATCGCCTTCACAATCAGCGGTGTGTGCAAAATTGCCTTCACAATCAGATCGGGCGTGATGTTCATGCTTATGTAGATGACATTGTGGTGAAATATAGGAAGAAGGAGACCATGATTGATGATTTGAAGGAGACGATTGACAATCTCCGAGTTTATAAAATGATGCTTAACCCGGCCAAATGTGTTTTTGGTGTACCAGCAGGCAAGCTTTTGGGTTTTCTGGTTTTAGAACGAGGTATCGAAGCTAACCCGGAGAAGATCAAAGCTATTACTTCCCTGGCCAAGCCAAAGTGTGTTAATGACGTCCAACACTTGGCAGGTCGGATAGAAGCTTTGAGCTGGTTCATAAGCCGCCTAGGAGAGAAGGCTATCCCTCTGTATCAGATGATGAAGAAGACAGATGATTTCGTCTGGAGTGATGTTGCTAGTGAGGCATTTGAGGCGCTTAAGAAACAACTGGCTGAGCCGCCGGTTCTTGCTGCTCCTATTGATAAGGAGCCTTTGTTGTTATATGTGGCTGCCAATGGCTGAGCAGTCAATGTGGCCATCGTGGTGGAAAGGAAAGAGGCAAGCAAGGAGTATCCAGTTCAGCGGCCGGTTTACTACATCAGTGAGGTGCTTATTGAGTCCAAGCAGAGGTATCCGCATTGGCAGAAGCTTGTATATGGGGTCTTCATGGCAAGTCAAAAGCTGAAGCAATATTTTCTGGGTCATCCCATTACTGTGGTTAGTTCTGCTCCTTTAGGGGATATCATCCAAAATAGAGAAGCCACAGGTCGGGTAGCCAAGTGGGCTATTGAGCTTGGGCCCCATGGTTTAAAGTATGTGCCTCGTACGGCCATCAATTCACAAGCACTCATGGATTTTATCAATGATTGGACAGAGTTACAGACACCTGAGGAAAAGCTAGATAACACATATTGGACTATTCACTTTGATGGATCCAGGTAGTTGGAAGGCTCGGGGGGCTGGAGTTGTCTTGACTTCCCCACGAGGTGATAAATTTTCTTATGTTCTCCGGTTAATGCTCCCTTGTACTAACAATGCAGCTGAGTACGAGGCCTTGCTCCATGGTCTTCGGATGACTAAGGAGATGAACTTAAGCCGGGTGAGGTGCTTCGGTGACTCAGATCTGGTAGCTCAGCAAGTTTCTGGCACTTGGGATTCTAAGGATCCACTCATGGCGGCTTATCATCAGGAGGTTGATGCTATTGCGGGCCACTTCAAGGGTTACCAAGTTGAGCATATTGATCGCAGGAAGAATGAGGCGGATGACACTTTAAGCCAGTTAGGGTCTCAGAGTAAGCTGGTGCCACCTAACACGTTCCTGGATATTCTGCTTAACCCTTCTGTCAAATTACCTACAGAGGAAGATCTTGTTGTTCCTGACCCGGAGGCACAATTGGTGGCGGCTCTTCATGCCATTACTGATTGGACAGTTCCGTATTTGGCTTACATGACCTGGGGCGAATTGCCTGAGGATGAGGTTTTGGCCAGGCAGATAACCCGGCAGTCCTGAAGAAGGAGGATGAGATTCTGTGAGAGATTCATGAAGGAGATTGTGGTCATCATGCTGGTTCTAAATCTCTTGTAGCTAAGGCCTTTCGTCATGGGTTTTATTAGTTGATGGCTCATGCTGATGTGAAGGATTTAGTTAGCAAGTGTGACGGTTGTCAAAAGTTTTCACAACTAGCTCATGTGTCGGCTCAAGAGTTGAGAGTGATTCCAAGTACTTGGCCGTTTGCAACTTGGGGGCTTGATATGGTTGGACCTTTCAAGAGGTCCAAAGATAAGAAGACCCACCTTTTGGTGGTGGTTGACAAGTTTACTAAGTGGGTTGAAGCAAAACCGGTTAGCAAGTGTGATGCAGCAACAGCGGTTCAATTCATCAAGAAGGTGATCTTCCATTTTGGCTTTCCCCACAACATCATAACAGATAATGGAACTAATCTATCTAAGGGTGTTATGAAAGAGTTTTGTCAACGAGAGCATATTCGACTTGATGTTTCCTCCGTAACTCACCCCCGGTCAAGCGGAATGAGCTAATCAAGAGATTCTGCGAGGCATCAAGCCCCGGCTTATGGTTCCTTTGCAAAGAACGTCAGGTTGTTGGGTGGAGGAGTTACCCTCAGTGTTATGGAGTATCAATACAACCCCCAACATATCTATGGGTTACACACCTTTCTTCATGGTTTATGGAGCAGAGGCGGTTCTCCCTAGTGACATCCGTCACGATTCGCCTCGTGTGGCAGCTCATGTTGAAGTAGATAGTGAAAGGGCACGTCAGGATGCACTTGACCTGTTGGATGAGGAGCGTGACCTCGCGGCGGCTCATTCAATGGTTTATCAACAAGATCTACGTCGTTGTCACAGCCGCCGGGTTAAAACCAGAACCTTTCAAGAAGGCGACTTGGTGGTCCGGCTTATCCAGGACCAAACTGATATGCATAAACTATCACTGCCTTGGGAAGGACCTTTTATGGTCAGCAAGAATCTACATAATGGGTCATACTATCTTATCGACGTTCGAGACCACAAGGACTCACGCAAATCGGAGGAGGAGACCCGTCGGCTGTGGAATATTGCTCATCTTCGGCCCTACTATACTTGAGCCACCGTCTCTCATGATGTACATAGTTTGATGATGTATATATTATAAACAATATAATAAAGCCGGCATCCCTCATAATTCAGGGCCTCTGTCGTTTTCACTTCTTCAAAGCTGAATCTTATCATCGTCTTACATGTTCATTTAAGAGGCTTGACACCCAAATTATAGGGGCCAAAGAGACTTGGCTACACAGCACAGCTCAAACATAGGTCCCTGACGAGCATAACTCATAAACATGTCACTTGGGGGCTTCCTGTTCAAACATAGGTGTATTCACCAAAGAGAACATAGCATTACTACCCTCTTGACCAGGTTATCTTGTTCAAACATAGGTGTATTCACCAAAGAGGACATAACCTTTCCGGGTCATCCTACCTGTATACCAGCTGCTTCTTCATCAGGTAATCCTGATTGACCCGCCGAACTCTTAACAATCAATCTTTTACAGTGTATTCACCAAAGATCTTGAGCTTGTTAAGGTTAAAATGCCAGTTTGTCCTGTGAGAGCACGGCTTACAGATAGTCAGGATAGATCCAGGCTTATAAGTCGGCTTCTTTGAAACTTGGATAAATCGGCCTGTGATGTACGATGCTACTCCGACCTCGCGTACTCCTGATAAGTCTATCTTTAAATAAGACCTGAATTTATCTAGGTTCAAATGTTGATTGGGTCCTGTGAGAGCCAGCTCATGGAAAGCGCATACCTTCCAGTGGCCATCAGGCTAGTTTTATTGAAGAAGAAACTTTGGCTTGGCGGCCTGCAAAAGCCTTGGATTTTTTGATTTTTTGCTTATATCATCTCTTTTTTCTTGCCATATGGTTTTTACAAACCGGGCCAAGCTGCTCAATTTATGTCCATATTTGAAGCATCTTTGGGTCTTTGCAACCCGTGAGGATGGCAGACTCTATGTTGCCAGAGAATAATAATTTTATGTATAGAGTTATAGCTCTAAAAATTCTAACTGCATGGAGCTGATAAGCCGGCAGTCTAAGCACACACCACAAGTAAGATTCTTTATTTAACAATTGTGTCTACATTGTGGTTACACCGGCCCTGGTTATGAACTATCCGTTCCCAGTGGTTTCAATTGGGTATCATGACCCGCCCGGTGGTAAACCGCCAGGGCACTTGTGATCTGTTTGTGTGCAGGGTAATGATCATTCTGATCGGCATCAATCAATGCTATCATAAGCATAAACTGATAGTCTCTTAAACTGGCGGATCAGCAGTATTGCGCAAAACATATAAGTGCACAATGGCACGGCAGATTAAAGTTTCACTACCCTACTACATGACTCCGTGAGCCAAACAAGATCAAGTGTTTTCAAAGGATCGGATATATAAACCGCCCGGCGGTTCACTCTTCTTGGCCTTGCTGACTTGAGGCCTCTGGATCATCCTTTTCTAGTTCTCCGTCCTCTTCTGCCATCTGGAAATTTGGTGATGACCAATCGATGCCACATAAAGCTTGAAATTCAGCCTCATCGTCTATAAGTTCAGACGGATCAACTTCTAGGGAAAAGTATGCTTACGGATTGGGGGGATTAGATCCATCACTTTATAAGCCGGCGTTGGCATCTTCTGATTCTCCATGTTGTAGGCCGGATGGTATTTTGACAGGTCTGTTTCATTTGCAATCAGACTGGCCAGAGGACGTATTTCTTTCACACAAGCAGCGAAGTCCTTTTGATCAAATGAAGTGGCATCTTCTTTCAAGCTTGGACATCCAGTAGCTACCTCAGACGGGTCTAGCTCTGGTAACCATGCCTTGGCCCGGCTTAAAGCGGTCACGGCACCGGCTCTTGCAGACGACCGCTTCATCTCGTCCATCCTAGCAGGCAGCACAGAAAGTTTTTTCAAGACATCTATTAAGAGAGTAGGTGCTTGATTAGCTGGAGAAACTGCGGCCAGTGCACGCTGAGCTCCATTTATAGCTGTTCAACAAGTGTGTAAACAGCCTTGAGCTTCACAAGCATATCCTGATTAAGATTGCTGCTCCTGGGACCTAAGTAAGTCATAGGTTGGTTAGAGGCGGTTTGTACTATCAAGGTAAAGATTCACTTTTGATGTTTAGCAAGGCGACTCACCAAAGATAGTAGAAACCATCTGGGATACATGGTGTTTTAAACCAGTGAGCTCAGTGTTCACCTCTTGAAGAGCCACCTCCGCTTTTTCAGCTCGCTACATCAAAGCAGTCTTTTCTTCAGCCCAAGCATTTTTATCCGCCTCAAAACTGGTCTTCAACTTTTCCATTTCATCCACGCTAAATTGGAATTTTGACCCAGCTTTCCGGGTCTCGGATTCTTGATTCTCCAGCCGGGTCTTTACATCAGCCAATTGTGATTGAAGTTCAGTAGTGGCATCCTGTACAGGCACAGAGTTGCAAATACATTCATATCCGGGTTACAGGAATATAAGTCCCAAGCCTTTTGCAAGCAACAACACTTGGCACTTGGGGGCTAATGCTTGCCGAAATATTCTTCATACAACGGCTCATTTCAGTAAGTCCCAAGAACTTTGCAAGCAAGAGTACTTGGCACTTGGGGGATAATGCATATCGCTTGTGTTTCCTTACTACTTATGGTAACCCGGTTGTGCCGTAAAAAATCACAGCCGGTTTATGGGGGCTATGCAAGTAAGCTCTCTTTATAAACAATGGTGAACAGGCCCGCTCATTCATGCTAATTAAACCAGCCCTTGGGGGCTACGGATACAATGTTCATTGTTCAAAATCCGCTTTACCTTCAATAGTGAAAGCCGTCCTTGGAAGGATTTTTTATCAAAGATGATTTATACTCATCGCTATTCTAAGTCTACAACATATTATATTCTATTATACACAATAGACTTGGGGGCTGACAGGATATGCATAATTTATTTAAGCCGGAATTCATACCTCATACTTCGGGTGCATCTGTCTCACCATATCAATATCAAGATCATGACTGGTGTGAATTAGGTTGAATCGGAAGAATTAAGTGGTTGGCGAATGAGACCCGCGAGTGGGTAAAAAGAGTTTAAGTTTGGAAAGACCTCGTTTCGGTGTTTCCACAGAAATGGAGTATTTGGTAAGCTGGAGGATACTTTTTCACATCCGCTGGTCCGAGTCTGTCGCCGGTTCTCGTGCTGCTGTTGCTTCAAAAGAAAGTGAGGATCCAAATAAGCTAAGGGGTGTGAAAAGCTTACATTCCAGGTTACCCCTCGAAATCTTTGTCTTGGCAAAGGCTCTGAGTCAGAGGAAACAATCATTACCTCTTCTTCTAATGCTTGGCTGGCCCTCGTGTCATCCTGATAATAATCAATGTCAATAAGATGATTGAAAAAGGAGCCAAGGGAGTCAAGGGCTACCTCCGACTCAGAACTGACGTCCAACTCAAACATATTGGAAGCACTTGGTTTCTTCTTATTTTTCTTGCCGGCTTTCTTGGCGCCTTTCTTGGCAGCCCTGGCCTTTTTGGCAGCTTCATGATCATATTTCTTTTTCCAAAAATCAGATTCAGCCTGTGGAAGTCATCAAAGTTGGGTTAATATAATATTTGAAGGATGAGGTAAAAGTAAGTAATTTATAGACTCACATCCGGTGGTGGGTGAAGTTTGCAGAAAGGGTTCAGACCCACTTTACTGCAGTCTTCCAAATCTTCATTCAGAAGAGTCTTTGTCATTTCAGTGATTGCCTCCTCAGTCAAATGTAAGGAGCTATGGCGCAGTGGATCCTTTGTACCACCCGTGTAAGTACACATTAAGCCGGGTCGACGACTCAAGGGTATGATCCGCCAAGAAACCCAGCACCGGACCAAGTCAATGCCAGTTAAACCATTGCCTAGCATAGCCTTAACCCTCGCAATGGTGGGGGCAAGTTTTTTACATTCAGCAGCGGTAAGTTTTTCAGGAAGATGATGCTTTGGTCAAGTCGCTGGGCACGATAACCCGGCAGTGGATTCTCATCAGCCAGAGAGGTATCTTTGTAGTAAAACCATGTTTGGTTCCAATCTTTGGGGTGACTCGGCAAATACGCATAGGGGAAGATAGCATCTCTTCTTTGTTGAATTGAGATTCCGCCAAGTTCCAAGATGGGTCCGTTCGTATACTCGTTTTGGCGGTTTAAATAAAAATATTCCCTAAAAAGTTCAACACTGGGCTCCTCTTGAAGGTATACCTCGCAGAAGACTTGAAAATTGCAGATGTTTGACACGGAATTGGGTCTGATGTCTTGAGGATGGAGTTGAAAGAAGTGCATAACATCTTAGAAAACTTTAGAACCGGGCGGTGAGAAGCCCCGATTCATGTGATCAGTAAAAACAATGACTTCGTCATCCTTTGGCTGAGGTTTTTCTTCGCCTGGGTCAGGGGTGCGATAATGCATGACATTCTTTGTTGGCAAGTACTAGATTTTGACAAAATCTTTGAGTGTGTTCTCAGTGACAATGGAGGGAACCCAGTTACATGAAGTGATTGTCTTTGGCGGCATGTTGAAGAGAGAAGCCTAAAGGAAAGAAAAAATTGCCGGTTCAAATTGATTCATTAATACGGAAGTAAAAAAGCTACAGAATGGCGGCTTAAATGGGGCCTAATGATATATGGATAATTATAACTGGTGATGTAAGCCGCCGTGATAGCAATGGTACTCAACATCTATCGAAGAGCAAATTTTACTAAGTGTTCGGACAAATAGGTTTCAGAGATTGGAGCTATAAAATTGGATCTGCGGCAATTCAGAGAAATGAAATAAAATCTAAACCTAAGGTGGCGGTAGTAGAAAAGTGAGGATGCCCAGATGAGATTTGTTACAATGAGGATATATTATGACATTAAAAAACAAGTGCTAAAACTGCTACCGCACAAGATTTGTGTTGTTTTCAGATCGAAACTATGCAATCTAGGAAAGAGAAGGAGAAACGATGATGAACGCCGACGAACAGGGAAACCCTAAGCCAGATCTAATAAGAGGAAAGGTGAATGCTTACCGATGCTGATGAACAGCGGAGGGGCGCCGTGAAGATTCTAGTTCGTTCAGGGTGATGCAGCGGCCAAAGTTGAAGCAGTGGACGGAGATCGATGGCGGCGGAGCTCGGGCACGCTAGAGCGTTGCGAGGAAGAAGATGAAGACGAGAAGGCAAAGGGGGAGAGTGAAAAGAGGACCCGTGGCCCTATTTATAAGGCTGGAAGGATAAGTGGCATGCACGGGAATCGAGGAGACAAGGAAATGGATATGTGATGGCGTGAGCGCCTCGATTTTCGCAAGTTCATTAAAAGAGAAGATTTATTAAGATTTGGGCCATATATAATATTAATAACAGGTGACGTCACGGCAGGTTACCGCAATCTTGGGAGATGACATCATGGCGGGTTACAATATCTCACAAGAAGATGAGGAAGGATTTTTTTCTAAAGTGTTGAAGATTGACATGAACAAGTTCAAATCAACCTGGGGCCTAATGTTGGGGATATGACTATTGGATATGACCTGCCCAGGAGGGGCCGGGTTATCCCAATGACGGCTCATCTAAACAAAGCCCATGAACATATTGAGATGGCGGTTCATGATGTAGACATATTAAAGGGCCCAAAACCCAAAGGCGGTTTAAGGCCCATAAGTGTAAACCGCCATGTATATATGACTTGTGTTGTAAGGCATGTAAGATAAGTCACCGGGTCAGACACGTTTGTATGAGCCGACCGGGACTCTGTAAGCCGCGGGGCGTCAACCAGTGTATATAAGGGGACGACCTGGGAGCGGCTTAGGGCAAGAAACAACAGATCGAAAGCCAGGCTAAGTGTATTCGCTCCCTGGTAACCGAAACCCTAGCAATACCACCTCAAACTGGATTAGGCTTTTACCTTCACTGTAAGGGGCCGAACCAGTATAAACTCCTCATGTCCTTTGTCCCGTTTAACCCCTTCAAGCTAACTATGTCGCAATGGCTCTACAACTAAGTCCTTACACTAGGACATCTGCCGTGACAATTCCACGACAAATGCATACTCGCGCATACGTACGGCCAGGGCTCATGTACATGGAGAGGCCTCGGACGGCAGCAATGGCGTCCTATTCATCGGAAGCCAACCGGATGGGTCGGAACGGAGAAACTGTGTCGTGTTCATGGGGAGGCAACGGAATGCGTCGTGTTCATCGGGAGGCAACGGAATACGTCATGTTCATCAGGAGCCAACCGGCTTGGACAGAACAACCGAAATGAGGTCTAGCGTACCGCAGAACGGAGGAAACGGGCCTTCTGTTCGACCGCGTACGGTCGAAATGGGGTCATGTTCATCGGGAAGGGTCTGGCGTACCGTAAAACGGAGGAAACGGACTTGTGTTCGACCGCGTATGGTCGAAACAAGGTCCTGTTGATCGGGAGGGGTGTGGCGTACAGCAAAACGGAGGAAACAGGACTAGTGTTGGAGCGCCTACGGTCAAAACGGGGTCCTGTTGATTGGGAGGGGTGTGGCTTACCGCAAAATGGGACTCCACGGGCTACTGTTCATCCACTGTCGACTTCCTCCAGCCTCCACCTGCTACTGTTCATCCACCGTCGACTTCCTCCAGCCTCCACCAGCTATTGTTCATCCACGGGGTCCTGTTTATCCAGCCTCCCTGGCTACTGTTCATCCAGCCCTCCACGGGGTCCTGTTCATCCAGCCTCCACCGGCTACAATTCAACTAGCCCTCCACGGGGTCCTGTTCAACCAGCCCTCCACGAGGTCCTGTTCAACCAGCCCTCCACGTACGGGGTCCCTCCACTAGCTACTGTTCATCCACCCCCATGCCTCCTCGATCGGGGTCCTGTTCATCCAGCGGCAACGGCCTCTACTACCACGAGATCCTGTTCATCCAACCCCCATCGGGAACTGTTCATCCAACCCCCACTGGGAACTGTTCATCAAGAGGCAGCTTCGATCGACTTCAGTTAGCAGCAGTAGCGAAGGAATCACTCGGGTTCAGTTAACAGCAATGTATCAATCTGGATTCAGTAACGTAGCTAGTGTAATCGCTTGGGTTCAGTTAGAGCCCAATGCCTCGCTCGGGTTCAGTTACAGCACAACACCTCGCATACACGCATGTACGTGTACGAGAGAAACACGCATCGCTCGGTCCCGACCACCCACCGTAACCGGGAACTCCCCAATATTTTCCTCTCCCTCGCTTCTACCATGATTATTTCTGTCATGGACGGCCCAAAGAATGTCATGCAGTTGCGTCTCCGACCCGCCCATGATGAAAAGCCCATTTTCTGTCATGGTTTTTTGTCATGGAAGTAGGAGCCCACCACATCTATGATGATACCAGGTTTTGTCACAATTATCGTCATAGAAGTGTCATAAGCATGACAGAAAAAAATTCGTTCGGCCCAAAATGTCACGGATGTGTCTTTTTTTGTAGTGGTGCCACTGACATCACCGACCATGAGGTGGTAAAGAAATTGCTGAGATCACTTGATTCCTCATTCGATACACTCGCACTGGTGATTCAAGAACGTGGAGACTACAAGTCACTAGATCCTGTTGATATCCTCGAGAGCCTGAACACTCATGAACTCCAACAAGCTGAGAAGAGAGATCTCTATGGACCTAGCTATGGAAGATCACGCGCACAGGAGGCCAAGGCAGTTTCCTCATCTGAAGGAGAAGATTCTGATAGCACCTTGGTGATCCTGAAGAACTAAGCCAGGAGCTAGCAATGCTCGTGAGGAAATTTTAGAACTTCTCAATACGTGGTTGCTTTGGAAAATCTTCATGAAGTGATGACATGAGATCAGATTCCTTATCCCGCGATTACAAGAAGAGGACTTGCCCCAAATTCAAGAAACATGGCCACTACATAACTGATTGTCCTCAGTGGGCAAAGGAATCAAAGAAGAATAAGTACAAGGATGATAGTTTGGACAACTCGAAAAAGAAGAAGAAATCTTCAAAGTCCTCATCGTCAAAAACTTCAAAGTCTTCATCTCACAAGAAGAGTGGTTCCAAAAAGGCTCGGGCATTCATTGGCAAGGAAATGGACTTTGAAGCTGAATCCGAGGAAAATGAGGAAGAGGAGGAATCCGAGGAGTCAGACTCTGGTGTGGCGAGCCTAGCTCTTGCTACTTCTTTCGTCAGCAAGTCCATCTTCAACACTGAGGAAAATGGCTTCCCCAACACTGCTGACGACGGTGACGATGACTACGCTCCCACCTATTGCTTCATGGAAAAAGGTTCCAAGGTACTCAAATATCCCTCCTCTGAATCAAGTGAGGATGAATCTAATGAAAATCTCAAACCTAGCTATTCCAAACTTGCTAAGATTGCCATCAAACAACAAAAGGCTTTTTAAAAGGTTCAAAATCTTCTAGACAAAAGCGATGACCTGTTGGGTGAGGAAATGGATCGAACTCAAACTCTGACTGATAATCTTCAGTGACTACAATCCAAGTTTGATAACCTTGAAAGTCATCACAACACTCTCTTAGCTGATCATGAGAAGCTCTCTTATGAATTTCTACAAAGAAAGCAAGATCTTGAGAAGCTAAGGGTGAGTTATGAAGATCTTTAGAAGGAAAACGATTCATTGCTTGCTCAACAGATCAGTTCCGCTCAGGAAGAATTCATTCCACCATGTTTGAAATGCATTCAACATGAATCTGCTAATTCTTCACCTGAAAGTTCAAATGCTTCTATTACTGCAAATTTTTCAATTGTCTCTGTGGTCATAAATTCCTCATCTGAGGATACCACAAGTACCACTGACAATGCAGGGTTGAATGAATTGTATGTGACAGGCATGTACAAAAGCCTCAAAGGGCATCAAGCTCTTTGTGATGTGCTTAAGAAGCAGATCCTCAACAGAAACCCTAGGAAAGAGGGTATTGCCTTTGAGAGGAAACTCAATGCTGATGGGACCTACTGGAAACCTGAGCAGTATCCCACAACCACATGGGTTGCTGCAAAAGGACATCCCGTAGATCCATCCACTTTATCTAGCTTCACATGTGAATCTTCATATTCATCTGATGTGTCATTTGACTCCAACTATAAACTGATCAAAAATCAGAATGGTGTAGTATTTTCTAGATATGTTGGAACTAACTGCAGGAATGGGCCCCCTGTGAAGAAAATCTGGGTTCCCAAAAGATGCCTTGAAAGTCTTTAGGTGAATGTCCTCATGACACCACGTGTGAAGAATAGGTACTACAGATCAAATTCTTCATATGGACCAAAGTCTTCATATGGATCCAAATCCTCATATGGATCAAATTCCTCACATGGATCCAAATCCTCATATGAACATCGTCGTGCTAACGCTTCTGTTTCGCAGGGAAAATCCAAGAGTTATTGATATGTGCATTATTCTTCAAATCATTATATTCATAAGTCCTTGAAGAATTTCTCTGCTTATTCATATGCCTACTCTAACCCCTCTTCTGTGAAACGAAGTGCACTGGCTTCAATGCCACCTTTCTCTTATGGAGCTTGCGGAATGATGAACTCCTCGCCACCCCTCTATGTGGGTGGTGAAGAAAAAGAACTAATCTCTTATGCAGGATCAGGTCTCCAAACGAACTTGAACGTCAGAAGAATTTGCTGGAGACCTGAATGTGCTTGAAAGAGCGCAAGCTAATTATGAAGAAATGAATTACTCATTTCCCACGTCCTTATACTGCTATATCTGTTGTACTGCTTGATGAAGTTCAATCTGATGAATTTGTTGTCATATTCTTCACTGAAGTATATGAGTTTGTAAGATGCACTAATTCATCTACATGATGATCAACCCAAAGCTACTGAGTGGGTCCTCAATAGTGGATGTACAAATCACATGACCGGTGACAAGAACTTATTGATGGACACTGCTTTATCTCCATCGCATCTGAAACATATCACCTACGCTGACAAAGGAAAAAAAGCAAGGTATTGTGTCTAGGTAGGGTTGCAATCTCAAAGGATTGACACCTGGACAAAGTCATGCTTGTCAAGTCCCTAGGATTCAACCTCATGTATGTCTCAATGCTTTGTGATCTTGATATGGTTGTCGTCTTTGGCAAATATCGTTGCATTGTGCTCATGGAATCTGAAAATTCCAAAGTCTTCAACGACTTTAGGAGAGGAGACTTGTATATTGTTGATTGCTCTGCAGGACCACAGCCTACCACATGTCTACTTGCAAAAACTTCAGAAGACTGGCTATGGCGTCGATGACTAGGTCATGCTGGCATGAGGAACTTACATACACTCACGAAGAAGAAACACGTCATTGGCATCGAGGGTGTCAAATTCCTCAAAGATCATCTATGTGGGGCTTGTGAGGCTGGAAAGATGACCAGATCCAAGCAATCTTCGAAAACTATCATGACTACCACTCGTCCTTTTGAATTTCTTCACATGGATCTCTTTGGCCCTACTCATTATGCCACACTAAAAAATGCAGCATCTCTATATGGCTTTGTTATTATTGATGAATATTCTCGTTACACCTGGGTGTATATCATCACTTACAAAACTGAAGTGCGGGAAGTCTTCAGACGATTTTCCTCAAGGGCCTCGACGAATTTCGTTGTGAAGATCAAGCATATCCGGAGTGACAACGGGACCGGGTTCAAGAATACTGGTCTTGGTGACTATCTTCATGAACTTGGTATTACTCACGAGTTATCTGCCCCATACACTCCTCAGCAGAACGGCATCATGGAGCGCAAGAACAAGACTCTTGTTGAGATGGCTCGCACTATGCTTGATGAATACAAGACGCCTCGTCACTTCTGGCCTGAGGCAATTGACACTATGTGCCACATCATAAACAAGGTATATCTTCACAAATTCTTCAAAAAGACTCATATGAACTCCTCACTGACAAGAAACCCAATGTGAGTTATTCCAAAGTCTTCGATGCTAAATGTTGGATTAGAGATCCTCATCATAATTCTAAATTTGCACCGAAAGCACATGAGGGTTTTATGCTTGGTTACAGAAAGGACTCGCACACCTATAGGGTCTTCAACACCTATCATCACAAGGTTGTTGAAACTGTAGATGTGCGGTTCGATGAAACTAACGGCTCACAAAGAGAGCACCTACCTCCTGTACAGATGAAATGTTTCCTGAGGAATCCATCAAGTTCAAGGCTACTGAGGATGTCATACCCACTGAAGAATCTGTTGAAGAAGTCATTCCAGAACATGAAGAAAATCATGCTGGTGCATCTGAGGAGAATGGCTCAGAATAAAATGATGAGCCCAATTAACATCGTCAACCTACACATCCTCGCGTTGCAAATGAAGTGCCGATTGAGAAAATCATCAACGACATCAATTCACCAGGTCCTCTCACACGCTCAAAAGCTTCACATTTGTCTAAATTTTGTGGGCACTTTGCTTTTGTCTCTATCACAGAGCCCACCAAAGTTGATGCGGCATTTCTTGAGCCTGAGTGGATTCAAGCGATGCAAGAGAAATTACATCAATTCGAGCTCAACAATGTCTGGGAACTTGTCAAGCAACTAGACCCACGCAAGCCTAATATCATCGGTACCAAATGGATCTACCGCAACAAGCAAGACAAAAATTACCTAGTGGTGAGGAATAAGGCTCGTCTTGTAGCTCAAGTCTACACACAGGTTGAAGGAATTGATTTCAATGAAACTTTTGCACTTGTTGCTAGACTTGAGGCTATTGGCATATTGCTTGCTTATGCTAACCATCATAATATCATGTTATATCAAATGGATGTGAAAAGTGCATTCCACAATGGTAAGCTTGAGGAAGTATATGTTGCTCAACCCCCAGGTTTTGAAGATCCTAAGCATCCTAACAAAGTCTTCAGACTCAATAAGGCCCTCTATGGACTCAAGCAGACCCCTCAGGCGTGGTATGATACATTGAAGGAATTCCTCATGAAGAAAGGCTTCAAACCCGGTTCACTTGTGTAACACCCTCGATGCGACTATATCTCCCACATGTCGAGGCACGACTTAGAGGCATAATCGCATTGAAGGCATATGTCGCAAGTTAGGCAATCTTCACAACATCCCATGTAATATAAATAATAAAGGGGAGATAACATAGTTGGCTTACACTCGCCACGTCAATCAAGTACATAAATAACATTACATCATCCAAACACTCATGGCCCGACTATGGCGCCAAAATAAAAGAGAACCCAACATGCGACAACGGTCCCGTTCACCCCCAACTGGGCACCACTACTGATCATCAGGAAAGGAAACATAGTAACGTTGAGAATCTTCGTCGAACTCCCACTTGAGCTCAAACGCGTCTCCTGGAGCGGAATCATCAGGCCCTGCATCTGGTGTAATAGTAATCTGTGAGCCACATGGACTCAGCAATCTCGCACCCTTGCGATCAAGACTATTTAAGCTTATAGGTAAGGCAAGGTAAATATATGTGGAGCTGCAGCAAGCGACTAGCAAATATGGTGGTTATCCTCTTCGCAAAAGAGAGCGAGAAGAGGAGGCAAAGCACGAGCGAGAAACTAGAGAACAACCTGCGCAAACATTACTCCAACACCGTGTCCACTTCCCGGACTCCGACGAGAAGAGGCCATCACGGTAACACACTCAGTTGATTCATTTTAATTAAGTTAAGGTTCAAGTTATCTACAACCGGACATTAACAAATTCCCATCTGCCCATAACCGCGGGCACGGCTTTCGAAAGTTCAAATCCCTGCAGGGGAGTCCCAACTTAGCCCATGACAAGCTCTCACGGTCAACGAAGCAATAGACCTCCTCCCAAGACGTTCCGATCAGACTCGGTATCTCGGTACTTCAAGACAACTCCGACAATGGTAAAACAAGTCCAGCAACACCACCCGCTGTGCCGACAAATCCCGATAAGAGCTGCACATATCTCCTTCTCAGGGCACACCGGATAAGCTAAGCGTACAGGAGCCAAAGTAACCCAAGTTTCCAAGGGACGGCCCCGCACGGTGCTCTAGGTTGGACCAACACTCAGGGGAGCACTGGCCCGGGGGGGTTAAAATAAGATGACCCTTGAGTCCGTGAAACCCAAGGGAAAAGGCTAGGTGGCAAATGGTAAAACCAAGGTTGGGCATTGCTGGAGGAGTTTTATTCAAGGCGGACTGTCAAGGGGTTCCCATTATAACCCAACCACGTAAGGAACACAAAATCCGGGAACATAACACCGATATGACGGAAACTAGGGCGGCAAGAGTGGAACAAAACACTAGGCGAGAGGCCGAGCCTTCCACCCTTTACCAAGTATATAGATGCATCAAGATAACAAGATAATATAATGATATCCCAACAAGTAAATAAATGTTCCAACAAGGAACGGCCTTCGATCTTCACCTGCAACTAGCAACGCTGTAAGAGGGGCTGAGCAAAGCGGTAACATAGCCAATCAACGATTTGCTAGGAGAAGGTGGGTTAGAGGTTTGACATGGAAATTTAGGAGGCTTGAAAGCAAGTGGTAGGCATCGTAGCATTGGCATAGCAAAGAGCGAGCAAACTAGCATAGCAAAGATAGTAGTGATTTTGAGGGTATGATCATCTTGCCTGCACAGTTGTCAGAGTTGACTGGATCCTCGAAAGCAAACTCAATGGGCTCCTCGTTAGAGAACTCTTCTCCCGGCTCTACCCAAAAAAGACAAACAAGCAACAAGGACACAATCAACCATGTGCAAGGATCAACCAATATGATGCAAAGATGATATGCTATGCGGGATGCGATACGGGATGCAAAATGCAAGATATGACAGGAAATGCAAGAACCTGGCCACAACTTGGAAATCCAAGTGTTCCACTGGAAAGGCGAGATGAAATCGCTTGAAAACGATATAAAGAACACCGGAATCGGAGTTACGATTTGGAAATGGCAAGCGATTCAAAATGGCACCGGTCTGCGATTTACAGCAAGTAGCCATCTAAATGCAATGAGATGAACATGCTACAGCACTCAAACATGACAACAAAATAAATGGCCGGGATGCATACAAGATGCTTAACAAAAGTCTAGCACTGAGCTATGGCCAATTCAACCATTAACAGGTTCAAACAAGCATGGCAAAAATGCATATGGCAAACAGTTCTCAGACTTAGTGAAATTAACACTTGCCTGGAATTTCAGATCAGGTAGCACTCTTCGGAGCAATAAAACTACATGCTACAGGACCTGAACATGGCAAAATAAAGCATGGCATGGAGCTATTCAAAGAGCTTAACAAAATTCCCTTAGTTACCTTGAGCCAAAAGGGATCATAAAATACAATTGCAAGCATGTGAACATAGCAAAAACATAATCAGTTTTCAGACTTAGTGAAAACTGAGGCATGCTGAAAACAGAACTCAAGTAGGCATGTTTACGAGCTCGGTGCACTCACTACGGAGCAAGTCATGATAAGCTAAGCATACACCCAACAAGAATACACAAAATGCAAGCTAGACATGACAAGAACAATAGCATAGCATGCACGGATCAACTACAACATCATCGACAAAATTGCAAACAAGTTGACAATCTGCCCAGATTCATAAAGTAGCAAAAGTAGAGCTCGATTGACTCAAGCTAGGGTGCTCCATAATTGCAAACAAAGACATGGATGGATAGAGCACTACAAGATTAGCAAAACATCCTTACTGATCATCCTCAAAAGAGGCACGGATCACTAGGAAACAACATGAACATATGGCCATATGAAATAAACAACTCAAGGACTTAGTGGAATTGCTAAGTCCCTGAAATCAGAATTAACGAGTGCACCACTTTGCAAGCTTGTACTAGTCACCACACACATCACAAAAATACATGGGTTGCACCTCTGGAGAGATGACAAAACCCTTAACAAAACATACGTAGAGCATTAGGGCATATCATGCACACAATAATCATGGCAAAAATGACAAAAACCTAAACGGGGTAGCAGATCTGACAATTAACTCAAGTAGCCCTCTTCTAATAGCATTTCGGGCCTCAAGATGAACGCAAATGAAAATGATGCAATGGAATGAAATGATGTACTCTCAGAGGTGAACATTTTGATATGCTATATGCATGAATCGGAGCTACGGATGCAAAGTTACGAGGCTACGAATAGGAGCACATGGATCTGAGAATTTGGGGACTTAGAAGAAATTCAACCTCTCCGAAAAAGTCAACCCGGGACGGAGACGTGCGGGGCGGAGGGATCCGGATCTGGGCAAGGGTGTTTGGTTGGGGGGAGTGGTGGATCTGGTCCACCCTCCGGGATCTCGCCGGAGTGGAGGAAGACGCCGGCGAGGTGGTGAATTCCGGCGATGTCCGGCGACGAGGGGCGGCGCAGAGAGCGGCGGTGACCCGTGACGAGGCGACGGAGGAGATAGCCGGCTTGGGGCGGCGCGCTGCGCGGCGGCGGCGGCGGCGGGGACCCGCGGGCGAGGCGGCGGCGGCGGACGGTGGGCGAGGCGGCGGCGAACGGCGGGCGGGGCGGCGGCGGCCGGCGAGCGTGGTCGGGCGGGCGAGGCGGCGGAGCTTCGGGCCGCGGGGGCCTGCCTTGGGCCCGTCGGGCCTCGGCGGGAGTGGCGGCGGCGGCGGTGACGTGTCGCGCCCGGAGTGGCTGCGGGCGGCGGCGCGCAGGTCGGACACGTCTGACTCAGCGCGGACGTTGTCCGGCGGTGCGAGGAGGAGCGGATCTAGGGTTTCGGCGGGAAGAAGAAGAAGAAAATGGAGGGGGTCTTTAAATAGGCATAGGAGGAGCTAGGAGAGTCCAAATAAGGTGCGGTTTTTGGCCACGCGATCGTGATCGAACGCTCTAGATGATGGAGAAGGCTTAGGTGGGTTTTGGGCCAAATTGGAGGGGTGTTGGGCTGCACCACACACGAGGCCTTTTCGGTCCCTCGGTTAACCGTTGGAGTATCAAACGAAGTCCAAATGATACGAAACTTGACAGGCGGTCTACCGGTAGTAAACCAAGGCCGCTTGACAAGTCTCGGTCCAATCCGGAAATGTTTAATCCCCACACATGAAAGAAAGCTAGAAATGACCACCGGAGGAGAACGAAGCGCCGGAATGCAAAACGGACAACGGGGAAAAAGCTTGAATGCAAGAGATGAACACGTATGCAAATGCAATGCGCATGATGACATGATATGAGATGCATGACAACGAAAACAACACACGGAGACAAAAACCCGAACCTGAGAAAATAAATTAACTTAACGCCGGAAACGGCAAGAGTTGGAGTACAAATTGGGAAAGTTACATCCGGGTTGTTACAACACTCCACCACTACGAAAGGATCTCGTCCCGAGATCTAGGACTGAAAGAACGCTGGGTACTCAGAATGGAGGTGATCCTCCCGTTCCCAGGTAGCTTCACGGTCGGAATGGTGTGACCACTTGACTTTGAGAAATTTGATTGACTTGTTGCGAGTCTTGCGTTCAGTCTCTTCAAGAATAGCAACCGGGTGCTCACGATAAGAGAGATCTTCTTGGAGCTCAAAGTCCTCGAAGTTGACGGTGCGGTCAGGAGTCTTGAAGCACTTTCAAAGCTGAGAGACATGGAACACGTCATGAACATTTGCAAAGTTTGCAGGAAGCTCGAGTTGATAGGCGAGGTCGCCTCTCTTGCTGACAATCTTGAAAGGTCCCACGTATCTAGGGGCAAGCTTCCCTTTGATACCGAAGCGACGAGTACCTTTCATAGGAGAGACGCGAAGGTAAACATGATCTCCGATCTCAAAAGCCAAATCACGGTGCTTACTATCATAGTAGCTCTTCTGGCGGGATTGGGCTGCTTTGAGGTTATCACGAATGACTTTGCACATTTCTTCTGCCTCTGTGATTAAGTCATTTCCCAAAAGCTGACGTTCACCGGTTTCAGACCAGTTGAGAGGGGTACGGCACTTCCTGCCATACAGAATTTCGAATGGGGCCTTGCCCGAACTTGCTTGAAAACTGTTGTTGTAGGAGAATTCAGCAGAAAGAAGACAATCCTCCCACTTCATGCCGAAAGAGATCACACAAGCCCTGAGCATATCTTCAGGAATCTGGTTGACACGCTCGACTTGACCGCTAGTTTGAGGATGGAAAGCTGAGCTGAAGTGGATGTTGGTGCCCATGGCCTTCTGAAAAGAATCCCAAAACTTGGAGGTAAAGATGCTGCCACGATCTGAAGAGATCACTTGTGGAATACCGTGCAGAGAGACAATACGAGAGGTATAGAGTTCCGCCAATTGAGCTGCAGTGATCGACTGTTTGATAGGCAGAAAGTGAGCCACTTTAGTGAGTTTGTCGATGACAACGAATATAGCATCATTGCCACGCTTGGACTTTGGAAACCCAGTCACGAAGTCCATTTCAATGTGGTCAAACTTCCATTCTGGAATGGCAAGAGGTTGGAGGAGACATGCTGGCCTTTGGTGTTCTGCCTTCACTCTTCTGCAGACATCACATTCATTCACGAATTGAGCAATCTCGCGCTTCATTCGAGTCCACCAATAAGCTTGCTTGAGGTCCTGATACATCTTCGTGCTCCCAGGGTGGATGGACAGGAGAGAATTGTGAGCCTCGTTCATGATCACTTTACGGAGGTCACCTTTGGGTACAACAATACGATCCTCGAAGAAGAGAGTATCCTTGTCGTCAAGGCGGTAGCAATTGTACTTGGGTTGACTCTTGGCAATCCCAATCTTCACCTTTTTCACCATAGCATCAAAAGGCTGGGCTTGGTGAATCTGGTCTTCCAAGGTAGGAGAGACTTGAAGGTTGGTGAGGAAACCTTGAGGAACAACTTGCAGATTAAGTTTGCGGAAAGCTTCACAAAGCTCGGGTTGAAAAGGCTTGAGAATCAGACTGTTGCAGTAAGCCTTCCTGCTCAAAGCGTCAGCAATCACATTGGCCTTGCCTGGAGTATACTCGATACTCGGATTATACTCTTGAATCATTTCGACCCATCGAGTTTGCCTGAGGTTGAGATTAGGCTGAGTGAAGATGTACTTGAGACTCTTGTGATCAGTGAAAATGTCCACTTTTCTTCCCAATAGAAGATGTCTCCAAGTCAAAAGAGCATGCACAACTGCCGCCAACTCGAGATCATGAGTGGGGTAGTTCTTCTCATTAGGCTTCAACTGGCGAGAGGTATAAGCAACAATTTTCTTCTCTTGCATCAATACTGCGCCAAGACCTTGGAGAGAGGCATCACAAAAGACCTCGTACGGCTTGGATTCATCAGGCGGAGTCAGAACTGGAGCAGTGATCAATTTCTCTTTCAAAGTGTTGAAAGCAATGTCACACTCCAGACACCAAACGTACTTGACATGCTTCTGGAGAAGATTTGAGAGAGGCTTCGCGATCTTAGAAAAGTTTTCAACGAATCTTCGGCAATAGCTTGCGAGACCAAGGAAGCTACGGAGTTGCTTCATGTTCTGAGGAGGTTCCCAATTCACAATTGCAGACACCTTCTCAGTATCCACGGGAATACCCTTGGCAGAGATGATATGACCAAGATAAAGAACCTCATCGAGCCAAAATTCACACTTGGAGAACTTGGCGTAGAACTAATGTTCCCTTAGCTTATCAAGAACCAAACGCAAGTGCTTGGCATGATCTTCCTTGTTCTTGGAGAAAACCAGAATGTCGTCGAGATAGACCAAAACGAAGTCATTGGTGTAGGCGTTGAAGATGAAGTTCATCATGCGAGAGAACGTCGGAGGAGCGTTGACGAGACCAAAAGACATGACAGTGTATTCATATGAACCAAAACTTGTCCTGGAGGCCGTCTTGGGAATATCTTGCTCACGGATTCGAATCTGATGATAACCCATGCAGAGATCAAGCTTGGAGAATAATTGAGCACCTTTGAGTTGTTCGAACAGCTCATTGATGTTGGGAAGTGGGTATTTGTTCTTGATGGTCTTCTTGTTCACTGGACGGTAATCAACACAAAGTCGGTCCGTTCCATCCTTCTTCTTCACAAAAAGAACACCACAACCCCACGGAGAAGAACTAGGCCGGATGAGACCCATTTTCTCTTGAATATCGAGTTGCTTCTTCAGCTCCTTCAACTCTTCAAGTCCGAGCTTGTAAGGACGTTTGCATAGAGGTTCCGTGCCGGGCTCGAGATAAATAACGAATTCAACTGGCGGTGCGGAGGCATTCCTGGAAGCTCTTCTGGAAAGACGTCTTGATAATCACAAACGACTGGAATCTGAGAGATAGCATCCAATTCACCCTTTTCATTGAGAGAAAACAGGCGGATGGTATCATCACGAGCGGCAAAGACAATAACATCCTCAGACGAATGAGTCAATTGAATCTGCTTGGCTGCACAATCAAGATGCGCCTTGTGCTTAGAAAGTCAATCCATCCCGAGAATAAGATCAATATCCGAGTTACCAAGAACCATTGGAGAAGCCAGAAACTTGAAATCACCCATCATGATAGAAACATCCGGGACTATTGAAGTAGCCCTCATAGACTTAGCCGGAGAAACCACTCCCATAGGTTTACCCAACATTTGTGAAACAAAGTCATGCTTGGAAACAAATGATCTTGACATGAAACAATGCGATGCACCAGTGTCAAAAAGAACTTTTGCGGGAATAGAGTTAACTGGAAAGTTACCCATGATGACATCTGATGAGTCCTCTGCCTGAGCTGCGTTCAGCAAGTTGACCTTAGCGTGCTTGGGGTTATGCTTGACCACAGCTGTACTTGCCAATCTGACAGGAGGAGGAGGAGGAAGACGTCTCTGGTTGAAACACTTGTTGGCATAGTGACCCTTCTGTTGGCACTTGTTGCACGTGACCTCTGAAAGCGGACGGTGATATGGAGCACTCGATCTTGGAGCTTGAGACGAAGTCTTGTTCTGAAAGCCAGGGTTGGGTGGGTGGGCAGAACCACTGCCACCTTTGCTCTTCTGCTGATACGGCTGACGGAATGGAGGAGGAGGAAGCCAATACTTCTGCTGCTTGGCCACTTGAGTAGAGGAAGAAGGAGTAACATCTCTGACTCGCTTCTTAGAAGCATCACACCTCAACTGAGCAGCCTCTTGCTTCAGTGCCATGTTGTAGAACTCATCGTATCTCAAGGGCTCAAAGAGAACAAGAGCTAGCTGAATTTCTTCTCTGAGACCACCCCTGAACTGGTATATCATGCTCTTCTCATCAGGCACGTCTTGCTTGGCAAAGCGGGCGAGCTTCTGGAACAACTTGTTGTAGTCATAGACAGACAAAGAGCCTTGCTTCAGGTTGCGGAATTCCTCACGCTTGCTTTCAACAATCTCGACGGAAATCATCCCAAGTGATAACACGTCCACCTCTGGAATCCTTGTACTGCTGGAACCATTCTGCAGCTTGATCTTTGAGTTGGAAGGAAGCGAACTTGACAAAGTCCTCAGGCCTGACTTTACTGCACTCGAAATGCTTGCACAGATCCACAAGCCAATCGTCAGCATCGGTTGCCTCAACACAATTGCTGAAAGTCTTTGGCCCGTTAGCAAGGAACTGGTTGAGTGTAGCAAAGTGATTCTGATTGCTGCCTTGGTTCCCTTGGTTGCCTTGATTGCGCTCTTGAAGAATTTGCATGATCAACTGTGTGTTTGCATTGGTTGCGGCCATCACAGCTTGCCATGCCTCCGGAGGAGGTGGAGGTGGTGGCGGATCAGGATTCGGAGTCGTGCGCGTTGGAGGAGCCATCCTGAAGAGGTTGCCATCCATTAGCACATTGATAGACAATTATTGAAGCTGAATCCAATGGAATGAAAATTGCAACATATAGTCTTCACATCCGAACAAAATGAACGAATGCATTCCTCTTGAAATGGTCACATATCCATAAATTGAGAAGCCACGTAGAATTAAGGTAGAGAAATAAATCAACAAGGTACGGATCAAGAACGAATAATCGGTAAGAAATCCCAATATCAAACCAATATCCGTGGAAGAAGCACTAGAGCTACAAGAATTCCCACCTATGAAACTCCCGAACCTTTCCGGTTATGCAATCAGGTGTTGGGGATACAGGGGAAGCATAATATCTCACCCAAACTAGAAAATCCTACAACTAGCTATATCCATCCTTCAACACATAACCAAGAAACCTTCGGAAACCATCTACCTCAACCTTCGAAAAGCATCCGTTATACAAGTTATGGCGATACTCCCGAACTCCCGCCCCAGTACTGGGTGGCGTCGAGGTTATCTCACCAACGAACTGCATAAAAGAGATTTTCGATGTCGGCATACTAAACTCAGGTATTCCAGAACTGCAACGATAAAATTATGATGACAACACCTCAGAGCTCAACTCCCCGGGACACTTCCACTAAACCCCTGACAGGAGGCACCAAGACAATGTTCTCATCATAAAACCATCGGAACTATTCCAAGATACCCGCGTGATCCTAAAAAAAATTTAGTGAAATTTGAGAAGAGAAGATTCAAAACTCTACGTCAGGATGCCTTACCAGAGCGATGAGGAGACTGGGAAGTAAAAATAATTCCTAAACTCTCCGATATATAATTCCTAAATGACTCAAAACATTTTTCTAGACACAACTCGGCCGCTAAAAACGATCAAGCAATGGGCCTCCTAAGGTCGGGGAAGGCTCTGATACCAACTTGTAACACCCTCGATGCGACTATATCTCCCACGTGTCGAGGCACGACTTAGAGGCATAATCGCATTGAAGGCATATGTCGCAAGTTAGGCAATCTTCACAACATCCCATGTAATATAAATAATAAAGGGGAGATAACATAGTTGGCTTACACTCGCCACGTCAATCAAGTACATAAATAACATTACATCATCCAAACACTCATGGCTCGACTACGGCGCCAAAATAAAAGAGAACCCAACATGCGACAACGGTCCCGTTCACCCCCAACTGGGCACCCCTACTGATCATCAGGAAAGGAAACATAGTAACATTGAGAGTCTTTGTCGAACTCCCACTTGAGCTCAAACGCGTCTCCTGGAGCGGAATCATCAGGCCCTGCATCTGGTGTAATAGTAATCTGTGAGCCACAGGGACTCAGCAATCTCGCACCCTCGCGATCAAGACTATTTAAGCTTATAGGTAAGGCAAGGTAAATATACGTGGAGCTGCAGCAAGCGACTAGCAAATATGGTGGCTATCCTGTTCGCAAAAGAGAGCGAGAAGAGGAGGCAAAGCGCGAGCGAGAAACTAGAGAACAACCTGCGCAAACATTACTCCAACACCGTGTCCACTTCCCGGACTCCGCCGAGAAGAGGCCATCACGGTAACACACTCAGTTGATTCATTTTAATTAAGTTACGGTTCAAGTTATCTACAACCGGACATTAACAAATTCCCATCTGCCCATAACCGCGGGCACGGCTTTCGAAAGTTCAAATCCCTGTAGGGGAGTCCCAACTTAGCCCATGACAAGCTCTCACGGTCAACGAAGGAATAGACCTCCTCCCAAGACGTTCCGATCAGACTCGGTATCTCGGTACTTCAAGACAACTCCGACAATGGTAAAACAAGTCCAGCAACACCACCCGTTGTGCCGACAAATCCCGATAGGAGCTGCACATATCTCGTTCTTGGGGCACACCGGATAAGCTAAGCGTACGGGAGCCAAAGTAACCCAAGTTTCCAAGGGACGGCCCCGCACGGTGCTCTAGGTTGGACCAATACTCAAGGGAGCACTGGCCCGGGGGGGTTAAAATAAGATGACCCTTGAGTCCGTGAAACCCAAGGGAAAAGGCTAGGTGGAAAATGGTAAAACCAAGGTTGGGCATTGCTGGAGGAGTTTTATTCAAGGCGGACTATCAAGGGGTTCCCATTATAACCCAACCACGTAAGGAACGCAAAATCCGGGAACATAACACCGATATGACGGAAACTAGGGCGGCAAGAGTGGAACAAAACACTAGGAGAGAGGCCGAGCCTTCCACCCTTTACCAAGTATATAGATGCATCAAGATAACAAGATAATATAATGATATCCCAACAAGTAAATAAATGTTCCAACAAGGAACGGCCTTCGATCTTCACCTGCAACTAGCAACGCTGTAAGAGGGGCTGAGCAAAGCAGTAACATAGCCAATCAACGGTTTTCTAGGACAAGGTGGGTTAGAGGTTTGACATGGCAATTTGGGAGGCCTGAAAGCAAGTGGTAGGCATCGTAGCATTGGCATAGCAAAGAGCGAGCAAACTAGCATAGCAAAGATAGTAGTGATTTCGAGGGTATGATCGAAAGCAAACTCAACGGGCTCCTCGTTAGCGAAATCTTCTCCCGGCTCTACCCAAACAATACAAACAAGCAACAAGGACACAATCAACCACGTGCAAGGATCAACCAATATGATGCAAAGATGATATGCTATGCGGGATGCGATGCGGGATGCAAAATGCAAGATATGACAGGAAATGCAAGAACCTGGCCTCAACTTGGAAATCCAAGTGTTCCAATGGAAAGGCAAGATGAAATCGCTTGAAAACGATATAAAGAACGCCGGAATCGGAGTTACGGTTTGGAAATGGCAAGCGATTCAAAATGACACCGGTCTGCGATTTACAGCAAGTAGCCATCTAAATGCAATGAGATGAACATGCTACAGCACTCAAACATGACAACAAAATACATGGCCGGGATGCATATACAAGATGCTTAACAAAAGTCTAGCACTGAGCTACGGCCAATTCATCCATTAACAGGTTCAAACAAGCATGGCAAAAATGCATATGGCAAACAGTTCTCAGACTTTGTGAAATTAACACTTGCCTGGAATTTCAGACCAGGTAGCACTCTTCGGAGCAACAAAACTACATGCTACAAGACCTGAACATGGAAAAGTAAAGCATGGCATGGAGCTACTCAAAGAGCTTAACAAAAGTCCCTTAGTGACATTGAGCCAAAAGGGATCAAAAAATACAATTGCAAGCATGTGAACATAGCAAAAACATAATCAGTTTTCAGACACTGAAAACTGAGGCATGCTGAAAACAGAACTCAAGTAGGCATGTTTACGAGCTCGATGCACTCACTATGGAGCAAGTCATGATAAGCTAAGCATACACCCAACAAGAATACACAAAATTCAAGCTAGACATGGCAAGAACAATAGCATAGCATACACGGATCAACTACAACATCATCGGCAAAATTGCAAACAAGTTGACAATCTGCCCAGATTCACAAAGTAGCAAAAGTAGAGCTCGATTGACTCAAGCTAGGGTGCTCCATAATTGCAAACAAAGACATGGATGGATAGAGCACTACAAGATTAGCAAAACATCCTTACTGATCATCCTCAAAAGAGGCACGGATCACTAGGAAACAACATGAACATATGGCCATATGAAATAAACAGCTCAAGGACTTAGTGGAATTGCTAAGTCCCTGAAATCAGAATTAACGAGTGCACCACTTTGCAAGCTTGTACTAGTCACCACACACATCACAAAAATACATGGTTTCACCTCTGGAGAGATGACAAAACCCTTAACAAAACATACGTAGAGCATCAGGGCATATCATGCACACAATAATCATGGCAAAAATGACAAAAACCTAAACGGGGTAGCAGATCTGACAATTAACTCAAGTAGCCCTCTTCTAACAGCATTTTGGGCATCAAGATGAACTCAAATGAAAATGATGCAATGGAATGAAATGATGTACTCTCTGAGATGAACATTTTGATATGCATGAATCGGAGCTACGGATGCAAAGTTACGAGGCTACGAACAGGAGCACATGGATCTGAGAATTTGGGGACTTAGAAGAAATTCAACCTCTCCGAAAAAGTCAACCCGGGACGGATACGTGCGGGACGGAGGGATCCGGATCTGGGCGAGGGTGTTTGGTTGGGGGGAGTGGTGGATCTGGTCCACCCTCCGGGATCTCGCCGGAGTGGAGGAAGACGCCGGCGAGGTGGCGAATTCCGGCGATGTCCGGCGACGAGGGGCGGCGCAGAGAGCGGCGGTGACCCGTGACGAGGCGACGGAGGAGATAGCCGGCTTGGGGCGGCGCGCTGCGCGGCGGCGGCGGCGGCGGGGACCCGCGGGCGAGGCGGCGGCGGCGGACGGTGGGCGAGGCGGCGGCGAACGGCGGGCGGGGCGGCGGCGGCCGGCGAGCGTGGTCGGGCGGGCGAGGCGGCGGAGCTTCGGGCCGCGGGGGCCTGCCTTGGGCCCGGCGGGCCTCGGCGGGAGTGGCAGCGGCGGCGGTGATGTGTCGCGCCCGGAGTGGCTGCGGGCGGCGGCGCGCAGGCCGGACATGTCCGACTCGGCGCGGACGTTGTCCGGCGGCGCGAGGAGGAGCGGATCTAGGATTTCGGGGGGAAGAAGAAGAAGAAGATGAAAACGGAGGGGGTCTTTAAATAGGCATAGGAGGAGTTAGGAGAGTCCAAATGAGGTGCGGTTTTTGGTCACGCGATCGTGATCGAACGCTCTAGATGATGGAGAAGGCTTAGGTGGGTTTTGGGCCAAATTGGAGGGGTGTTGGGCTGCACCACACACTAGGCCTTTTCGGTCCCTCGGTTAACCGTTGGAGTATCAAACGAAGTCCAAATGATACGAAACTTGACAGGCGGTCTACCGGTAGTAAACCAAGGCCGCTTGACAAGTCTCGGTCCAATCCGGAAATGTTTAATCCCCACACACGAAAGAAAGCTAGAAATGACCACCGGAGGAGAACGAAGCGCCGGAATGCAAAACGGACAACGGGGAAAAAGCTTGCATGCAAGAGATGAACACGTATGCAAATGCAATGCGCATGATGACATGATATGAGATGCATGACAACGACAACAACACACGGAGACAAGAACCCGAACCCGAGAAAATAAATTAACTTAATGCCGGAAACGGCAAGAGTTGGAGTACAATTTGGGAAAGTTACATCCGGGGTGTTACAACTTGACCCAACTCTTTTCACCAAAACATATGATGATGAATTATTCATGTGCCAAATATATGTTGATGATATTATCTTTGGTTGTACTAACCAATGTTACAGTGATGAATTTGCCTATATGATGAGTAAGGAATATCAAATGTCTATGATGGGAGAATTGAAATTCTTCTTAGGTCTTCAAATTCGTCAACAACGCAATGGGATCTTCATTTCTCAAGAGAAATACCTCAAGGATGTGCTGAGGAAATTCGGCATGCAAGATTGCAAAGGCGTCAAAATCCCTATGCCCACAAATGGCCATCTATGCACCGATGAGAATGGTAAATACTTTGATCAAAAGGTATATCGCTCCATGATTGGTTCTTTATTGTATCTATGTGCATTTAGGCCAGATATTATGTTTAGTGTTTGCATGTATGCCTGTTTTCAAGCTACACCGAAGGAATCACACCATAAGGCTGTGAAACATATTCTTCGATATCTAGCTCACACTCAACACTTAGATTATGGTATCCCAAGGGATCAGTTTTTTATCTCATTGGATATTCTAACTCTGACTATGTTGGTGATCGAGTGGATCGCAAGTCAACATCAGGCACATGCCATTTCCTCACACGATCCTTAGTGTTTTGCTCCTCGAAGAAGCAGAACTGTATATCACTCTCTATTGCTGAAGCTGAGTACATTGCTGCTGGTTCTTGCTGTGCTCAATTGCTGTGGAAGAAGCAAACCCTCAAGGACTATGGCATCAACATGAAGAACGTACCTCTCTACTACGACAACGAAAGTGCCATCAAGATTGCTCATAACCCAGTTCAGCACTCAAAGACAAAGCACATCCAGATTCGTCATCAATTTCTTTGAGATCATGTGTTGAAGGGTGACATCTCCATCGACCACGTGAAGACTGAAGAACAGCTGGCAGATATCTTCACAAAGCCCTTGGATGAGAAGAGATTTAGCAAGTTGCGGTGTGAGCTAAATATCTTAGAATCTTCGAATGTTCTTTGAAAGGACACACATCCTAACACTTATGCAAAATTAATGACTTAGATGTGCAACACATGAAGTAACGTTTTTCTTCAATCCACAAGACTAACCCTCTAAGTGTGAAGAAATTAATGAAGAATTTGATTTTCAGAGCCCTGCGACAATTGTATGTGGTGTCTGAAATCATCATTCTTATACAGTGGGTCACGCCATCAACAAAAGTTGAAAATATTCAAATTTGGGTTTTTCTTCTTTTTGCAAATTCTTAAATTTTCAAATTCCTCAAGTTTGCAATTTCTTCAACTTTTCGTCTGGTGTTCTTCATTGCCTATATGAGTTTTTATGTCCTCAACAGCATTCAGTTATTGCTAATTGTTCAAGTTGATTTTCATCTAAGTGAATGTGATCGGACCCGTTCCCCCTCTATGCTAAACTCAACCCAGTCTATTCACAAATTCTTCATGTGCGTTCTATTTGAAACATGTTCAAAGTCTTCATTGTGTCCTTGTCAGCTAAAGAATTTGCGAACGAAACGTTAAAATTTTCATATCTAAATTTTCGGCTTTTGCTGCTCAAACCGTTCCGCATCCCACAATGGATTAAACTACTCACCCATGATCTACCATGATCTCCACCTCTCGGTACGTGGGTGACACATGTTGTTAGAAGAGTAAGGGTCAGGGGCACGTTCATCCAAAATCTTCGGACGGGCAATTTTTCACTGTGGCTATAAATACCCATCCCCTTCCTCGGACCTCATTTACTCCGCTCGACTCCTACTCTCCTTGCTCGAGCTCTCAGACCTAGCGCCGCTGCTACACTCCATCGTCGCCGGTGAGGAAGAGCTTCGCTGCCTCGAACTCGTCGCCCTCGTACTCATGCCAACCGCGGATATCTTCACTCCGCTGTCGCTGTAGCTGTCTCTCGCCGCCAAGTTAGGGTGTGAGAGATCTGAACTGATGAACTTCTCCAACTCCACTCCTAGTTCATCGTGTTCTTCGTCCAGGGTAATGAAAATCTTATTTTACTGCCCTACATTGATTCTTATGATTTCCACAAAATCTTCAAAAGGTGTTTATTCTTCAACTTCCCACTCCTTAAACACCCGGATGCTTCTGTATCTTGATTTGTTTCTCTAAGCTATGTTTTTCTTCAAGATTCCTCAATTGTGTGGATTGTGAAATCTATACAACTCTGGAACCTAAGTCAAGAATGCTTAGTGAAATTCCTCAAGAATCCCATGGTCAAATTCCTCAAACTTGATTCTTTTTGAAAAATTCTGAGAACGCATATGACCTCTCCAAATTCTTCGCACCTATACTCTGTTCACAGGTACAAAATGTCCGCTGCTGAATCACTAGGTTCTCATCAACTTAACTCATTTGCCGCGTTCCTCGAAGATAAGTTGCACACTTCCTCAAAAACATCCATTGTTCAAAATCCTCAAGTGAAGAAAATGGCTGATGAGAAAAGACCTTAGAAGGGAGGAAAGAGACCAGAGTCCAACACTGCTTTTGAAATCCCTGGGAATATCTATGAAGAATATTGTACACCAAATGGAGCTACTCATGAGAAAGAAACAAAGAATCAGTGCAAAGTGCGCATCCATAGAATTGAGAGGAGATGGGCCAAGGAATGGAGGAAATATCATTATGTTACTCCAAAGTACATGAAGAAACTCTCTATCAACCCTCCATGTCCAAGACCTCCGTTGGCCCCTGGCCAAACGGCTGATCCCTCAAGCATTAGGTGTGGTGAGGAATTTCCCAAAGAATGGGCCAAGCATCAAGCCAAATTGGCTAAAGTAGCAAAAGAAGCAGTGAAGAAATTCAATGAAGATTCTGCTGCTGCTGAGGCCTCTGCTAGCAAGCCTAAGAAGGCTTTGCCAAAGAAATCAGCTGTGAAGCCAAGTTCCTCAACAGTAATGCCCTCACGGCCAAGTTCTTCAAAGTCACAGCCCTCACGGCAAATTCCTCGGGCAACTTCTTAAACGGTTGTGCCAACTCCCTTTGTTGCCACGAAATCCTCAACTACTGTTGCAAAGTCCTCAACACTTGTGCATCTTGTCACATGCCAAAGGACTGCATGCTTTTCAATTGCTTCGGGAGCATCTGCAAGTTCCTCAGCTCCACCATAATCCTCAACTGGTCCAACCTTGCTGAAAGTCAAAGCTAGTGTTGGACGAGGATCGAGGCCAAGTCCTCATAAGAATCAAGTGGCTTTCCAAATTCCGTCTAATGAAGATGAAGCTGACAATGAAGAACTCGTAGAAATCATCAGGGACAGGCAAGAAAAGGCCGCTAGAGCCAAAGGCAGTTATGTGCCTCTCATGTTGGATCTGAAGAAGATCCTCGACTTCATTGACCTCTGGCACAAAGATCTCAACACACCACTGCCTGACTTGAACCTCACTTATGGTCAAAGTCACATGTTGACGGCCTTCATAAGTGAAGAAAAATGGAAATATGAGAAGGCCAGACAAGTCAAGAAGGCTCAGTACAATAAGGAGTGATTTCTGAAGAAAAATGTCTGAATATGTCTCCTGAAGAACTTGTTAATATGCAAAAGGATATCAAAGGCCTCAGTGATGAATTTGACACATATCATGCAGACTGGCTCGATGCCAAGGTCAAATTCGTCAATCTCTCCAAGAACCTCAAGCTCAGTGTTGCGGCTCCATCGCAATAAGAAATTCCTCAAGCTGAAGCATTTGCTCAGCCCATTGAAGAAAATGCAAGCACAACTGATGAAAATCAGGCTACTGAAGAAACTAAAAGTACCAGGGCTGCTGAAGAATTTCTAGCTCCTAAAGAAATTGCCAGGGCAACCACCAATGTTGCGCCTAAAGAAACTGAGCATGCCATGGCGACTGCATCAGTTGTGCCTGAAGACACTGAACCAACATCATCTGCTCCTCCTGCAAAGTCATCAAAGATGAAGAATATCAACCTTCCTTCTGCATTAGAAGTGAAGAAAACCAAAGCTGCGAAGAAGGCAGATGTGAAGAAAAGGAAAGCATCAACTACTGAAGAGTCTTCAGCTCCAAAGAAAGTGAAGACTTTGACAAGTTCCTTCACTAACCCAATTGATGTTGTTCCAATCTCTGTTGTGCCACCAAAGGAAATTGTCCCATTTGGTGAAGAATATGTCATTCCAGATGACATAGATGAAGAAAATCCTTCGGTTGCTTCTTCAGAGCAGTTGGATGAAGAAATTGATGTGGAAGATGTTATTTCCACACCTCTGGTATCATCGGCCATGCCTCAGTTCATAGCTGAAGAGGCAGGAGTTGAAGAAATGGAAGAAGAAGATGTGGATATTGGTTCAACAACTCTCGTTCTAAATGATGACTACTGGGGAAGACTTCACCCCAATTCACCATTGACCACACCTCTGCATCCAATTCCTCGGTCCCCTGTGCAAACTAAAGAAATACAAACAGGATCTGAAGGACGTCAAACTTCTCTTCTTTCCATTCCTGAAGAAATTCTAGCTGCAACAGCTGAACAAACTGAAAATCAACACGCTGCTGAAGAACCCGAAGCTTCAATTCCTCAGGCAGCAGCTCCAGAGATTTTGAAGCAAGAGTCTGTGCAACCATCAACTGGTAATCTTCAGCCCAAGCAGCAAAATCCTCATGCTAAAAGGCCAAAGTTCAAGGATGATGGTTTCTTTGTTGAGCATCATTTCTTCATGGATTTCAATCCATATGACTTAGCAAGACTTTGACGCAAGCGGTTATGGACTGAAAGCTAGATGAACTTCTATTCATCACTCTTATTCAATAAGGACAAGGTATTTGAGCACCATCAAATTCCTCATGTTGGCATGGAGTCCATTCCTTGCTTCCAGCCGGTCTTGAATGTTCTTCACGAAGCTGGGCTCCTAAATTTCTGCGCTGACATCTGCTATTGGAATGAAGAACTAATTCTTCAATTATATGCCACTCTGCACCTCACTGGAAACGTGACTGATGTGAATTCATGGGTGCTTGAGTGGATGACTGAGAATACTCATTACAAAGCCCCGGCCTCTGAATTGCTTCACGTCGTACCAGTCAGTCCTTCTATTGAAGGTGCAAGGCTCATGGGTGCTTGACTGGATGACTGAGAATACTCATTACAAAGTCCTGATGAAGCTTTTGAAGGCTGGCCAAGCTCCTCGAACCACCTTCCTTGTGAAGGATTTGCTTTATGTGCCAAGGATAGTCTACCGCATTCTGACCAAAACCCTCAGTCCGATAAAATGTCACAACTCTGAAGAAGAAGAAGTTGTTAGCATCATGAAGTATCTGATGTTCAACATCATTCATGGGATTCCCATTAATTATCATGATTTCTTCATGAGGACTTTGGCGAATGTTTCTCTATCACCATTTGAATTGAACCCTTATGCACCATGGATTATGAAATTCATCAGAACCGGGTCTTCAATTCACTACAAGGCAGATTGTCAGAATCACCTCAGCTATTTGCCTCCCATTGTCCCCAAACGGACTATTTCCTCAGTTGATGAAAAAGGAAAAGTTGCTATTATTGATGAAGGCACTCATCCATTGGATGGTCAATTTCGCAAAGTTGCATCTTACTCCACCAATGATGACTCTGCAACTCAAGACTCTTCCGCAAAAGCTTCAAAACCAATTTCTCAAGCTACCACTCCATGTGTGATGACTGATTGTGAGCTTCTTCTAAGTCTTCATCAGAAGGTTGATCGCAATCACAAGTGGGTCAAGTGTTAATTTGGCTCAATTCTTCAGAACATGACTGTCACGCAAAACACTGTGAAGAAGAACCACTACTATGTGCATGAAATCTTTGATCGCACTTGGGCCATACTGTCTCACCTTTACAATGATGAAGACCTCAAGCAGATGGGATTTCAACAGGACTTTGACTGGTCTCAGCCTCCTTTGAAGAAATTCAAGAAGGTCAAAGTTCATCAGCTCGTTACAAGTTCATATTCTTCATCACGCGAGATGGATGAAGCTGAAGATTTGAACGACACTGCGGCAGGCCCTACCTCAACGGGCATCCCCAACAACGTTGGCGCTCCTCCATCGACATCATGATGTTATTCTTTAGGGGCATTAGTCCTCATTTTTTTGTCCCTTTTTGGTCATTCAATGACAAAGGGGGAGAAATTTGAGTTAGTCTTCAAGCGGGTCTAATATATGGGCTGTTTTTTTAAGTTACAACTCTCGGTCCTCTGTAGTGTTTATTGATCGAGTTGTAAAGTTAAGTCCGATGGTGGTCTGATACTTTTGAACTGCTTTCTGCATGCTTATTTCCTCAAGTACCTTAATGCATGCATGCTGAATTTTGTCAGACACCATTTTCCATCATGCATTTCAAATTCTTCATATTATATGTTAAATGTGTGTATGGATTAGAAGATATAGGGGGGATCTCCATGATATTACTCTACAATGTGCATTTGCAATCCAAAGCAAATTCCTCAAATATGCACATCTTCAGGGGGAGTTCTTCTATATTTGCAAGCAAATTCCTCAATATCAGTATTTACACTTCATATGTTTATCCCCGTTGAAAACTTAACCTATTTGTCATCAATCACCAAAAAGGGGGAGATTGTAAGTGCATCTAGTGCCCCTTAGTGATTTTGGTGTATTGAAGACTTATAGGTTAAGGGACTAATGTGTTTGTGAGTGTACACAGGTTCTATAAGTCTATGAGGAGTTTGATGTTTACGAAGAAAGTCGACCCCTAAACATGAATGTATTCAGTTGAAGACTTTGGTTTTCTTGAAGACGTTGAAAATGAGGAAATTGGTGTGACCTTGAAGACTTTGATATTGATGCGAGTATTATGAAGCATGAAGACTTTTGTTTTCGTAGTTTCATTTTCTCTTTCTTGAGTCATAGGAAACATTATACTGTTAAAGGGGGTCGAGGTAAAACTAAGGAAACACTCTCCACGTGATGCTCATCTCAAATCCTACACCTACCCAATCCTTCGAGTGAAGCCATTGGAAATCTCATACAGTTCAGCCAATTTCTTCAGTGATAGAGACAAAGATCTTTTGTTCGCTGAGGAATTTTCTATGACTGAGGAGTTAGGAATTCGCCGGTGCGGATTACCTACAAGTGAGGAACATGATAGCCCTAAGGAATTTGAGAGATCAAATTTCTGACCGTTGGTGTGTTAAGCGCCAGCTGTCCCAAAATATCTTATCCACCTAACAGTCATATCATTGAACGGCATTTATGGCTTATCATGTCGGGCTGCTCCCCGGCTATAAATAGTTGTCCCCTACAACCACTAGTTGGTTGGCTGCTCTGAGAGAAACTGAAACTTGTCATTAAGAGCATCCCATCCTCCGAGGACTTTGAGCGAAAATCATCGATGAGGAAACCCCAAACCCAAACACCTACAACCCAAAGTGATTGAGCATCACCGAAGAGATTGTTCCTGTGTGGAACTGACGCTTGTTACCTTTGAGGTCTGTGCATCCTCCAGACGGTTAGGCGTCATGGTCTAGAGCATCCAAGAAGAACTGTGGATCGCCGAGTGACCACGCCTGTGAAGGTTAGGAAGTCACCTGAAGACTTACCACAAGTGATTGGGCGAGGTCTGCATGACCTTAGCTCAAGGAGAATATGGTGAGGAATGTGTGTCCTTAGGTTTAAATACCTAGCCGCTCCAACCAGACGTACAACTGTCATACCAGTTGGAACTGGTCTACCAAATCATTGTCTTCACCGAGCTACTGGTTCTATTTCCTCAACCCTTTCATTTCCTCATTCATATGTTGATGAAATTTATCGTTATTGTTTGAAGACTTTGACTGAAGACTTTATCAATTTCCTCAATCCTATTTCTTCAGTCATCTTATCTTCAGCCTGCTTATCATGTTTACACGCTACCTGTGCTCTGTGTATGTTTCATTTCATCATGTTGACTATGCTACTGCTTTGTTATGCATGCACCTGATTACTTATTCCGCTGCTTGTAGTTTGTTGCTTAGGAAATTCCTCATTTAGAATTTCCTCAGTGACGAATTCATAAAAATCGCCTATTCACCCCCCCCCCCCTCTAGTCAATATAATACACTTTCAATTTCAAATGTTGTGTTTGTCTCTGGCCTTTTTCCTCCTTTCTAAGGTCTCTTCCCATCTGCCATTTTCCTCACTTGAGGATTTTGAACTTTTGACGATTCTGAGGAAGTATGCAAATTTTCTTCAAGGAACGCTGCAAATGAGTTGAGAACCTAATGATTCATTAGCAGACATTTTTGTACCTGTGGACAGAGTATAGATGCGAAGAATTTGGAGAGGTCATATGCATTCTCAGAATTTTTTTAAAAAGTATCAAGTTTGAGGAATTTGACCATATATGTCTTGAGGAATTTCACTAAACGTTCTTGACTCAGGTTCCAGAGTTGTACAGATTAGAAAATCCACACAATTGAGGAATCTTGAAGAAAATCATAGCTTAGAGAAACAAATCAAGAGAAAGTATCAAGTTTAAATAAGGCCGGAAACAACATATAACAAGTCCGGTAAGTCCTCATATGCAAATTTCGAAATTGGTCACGATCTGAATAAACTTTATGTTCAAGTTGTTAAACAGCAAGTTAAGATGCACCAAGATGATCTACTCGAAATTCTAGTCAAGTTACATATAAAGTTCCTTTAATTTGGAGCTACGGCCTACAAGATATGAGCAAAACAAGTTAAACATGGCATTGATGAAAAATGCATTCAAATATCAAGCAACACACTCCAAACATGGATGCAACAAGGTAACATGAAACTACATGCAAAACTAAGCAAGTTTCATATAGAGCACACTCAAAACGGAGCAACGGTTCAACACATACACAAGAAATAAGTTTAAAGGACAAGCTATCCAAAACAGCAACTAGGCAATTTGCAAGTATCAAAACAACATGCTACAGCACCTCAACATGAAAACAAATGACATGGGCATGATTTAAAGGTAAAGCATTACAAAACATGAACACTGAGCTATCTCCAGAAATCACTAGAACATTCTCAAAAGTACATGGCAAGATTGCAAATAATAACAGTTTCACAGACTTAGCAGAATTTCACTAGACATGGCAGAAATAACATCACGTTGCAATGTTTAGAGCTATCAAACAACATGTTACAGCAAGCTATCATGGCAAAAGAAGGCACGCCATGCTAATACTAAAAGCACTTAACAAAACTCCCTTACTGAGCTAAATCCAAAGATCAACAGAAAAGATGGTAGGATCCATGCAAACATGGCAAGTGATATGGCAGATGCAGACTTGGTGAAAATAACAGTACATGGCAGGAACAACGATAAGTAGGCATGTTGGTGAGCTTGTAACACTCACAATAAAGCATTTGATGGCATGTGAAGTAAACTAACAGTAAGATGGCATAATTATGAAGCTAAGAATGGCAAGAGCAAGTTCATAGGGTGCATGGATCACTAGCAAAACACATGGCAAAACTGAACTTAATGTTAACAGGCTGACAGCAACATTATTTAGCAAGTTTGGAGCATGATAACTACAAGATACACAGGTTGATAGTGAATCCCATGTATAGCAAAACATCCTTAGTGAACATCTCCAGATTATGCATGGAATGACTTGTAGAAGCAGGTTTACATAGCATCATGATATAACAGATTCAGCCTAGCCAAACAGTAACAGCAAGTACCCCACTTCACAAGCTTGTTGCACTCACCATAAAGCACACCAAAATACATGGATTCCACCACTGTAACGATGACATGAATATGCTCCTAAAACATGTAGACATCATGCTCAAAAGATGCACACAAAAAACGCAACAAAAAAGACAAAATAGCAAGTTATAACAGTCTCAGCAGGTTAACATCATATAGCATTTTTGCAACGATTATTAGGGCATCAAGATGAACTCAAACAAGCATTCCATAATGGAATGAAATGAAGCGCACCTCATAATGAACATTTCCATGTATCGTACATGCAAAACAGAGCAGTATGCAACAAGTTATGGCATGTCAAAGAGGGCACAAGAATGCAACAATTTCGGGACTTAGCAGAAATTCACCTTGCGGAAAAAGTCAACGGGACGGCGGGATCCGGGACAGAGCGGGCTGTTTGGATCGGGGATGGGTGGATCTCATCCACCCCAACTCCGGCGATGGCGGGGCGGTTTCGGCGAGGAGCTCCGGCGAGGAGGAGGATGGAGGAGGCGCGGGAGGTGGCCGGGGAGGTCGGGGACGACCGGATCCGGTCCGGCCCGATCGGATCCGCGGCGAGGCGGCACGGCAGCCGGTGACGACGGGCGGCGGAGGGGCGGCGCAAGGCGCAGCTCCGGCGGAGGAGCGCGAGAGCCGAGGCGGCGGCGCGGGGTGGAGCGATGCGGCAGCGGCGGACGTGGGAGGCGGGCGCGGTGGCGGAGGATACAGGCGGCGGCGGGGACGGCGCGGTCGGTGGCGGCGACCGGAGACGACGGCGGTGGAGGAGGCTCCCGGCCAGTGGCTCACCGGCGGCGAGGCTGACGGGCGGCGCAGGCGGCTCGGGGAGCCGGGCGGTGCAGGCGGCGGCGGCCGGGCCCGGCGGGCCGCGGATGGACTCGCGGGGCCCACGCGGTGGACGGGAGCGGCGGGGCGACATGGCACTCTTCGGTTGGGTCCGGTGGCGCGGAGGGAAGGAGGCTAGGGTTTGGACTGTGATTTTTCGGGCGAGAGGACTAATTTATAGGTAGAGGGAGCTAGGAGTGTCCAAATCGGGAGCGGTTTTCGCCCACACGATCCCGATCCAACGACCGAGAGCATGGAGGGGGTTTGGATGGGCTCATGGTCTGTGGTGAAGAAGGTCTGGGCTGCAAAGAGAGAGGGGTTTCGGGCTACGCAGTTAACCGTTAGGGCGTGAAACGAACTCCAAATGGAACGAAAATTGACAGGCGGTCTACCTACTCTAAAACAACACCGCACGCCAAGTTTCATCCCATTCCGAGAACATTTAAATTCCACTCACAAAATGAGGTCTGAGAGGGGCAACGGGTGCGTGTGAGAGTGTCGGATCGCGAAACGGACAACGGGGAAAAAGACCGGATGCAAGTTTTGAAAACATGAGGATGCAATGCACATGATGACATGTCAGGATGCAACACGCAAGCGAATGACATGGCAACGACAGTGAATAACTGGAAGACACCTGGTGCATCGATCCGGGGCGTTACAATGAACTCCCCCACTGTTGAAGCAAGACCCTTGATTTTTGAGAAAAAAACATCTGGGAAGTCATGGATCTGAATCCACATGTCAATCTTATTGAGCTCTATAGTCGACGGTTTTGTAAATCTGTCATACTTCTCCTGAACCACTGCTTTGCCCTTGAAGCTCCAAGTCCCATCCTCCATGACGCGCTCCCAATCGCCTAGGCACTCAAATTGCAGCGTGTATAGGTTCTCTTCAAGTGGCCTGATTTTCACTCATTTTGCCAAGTCTGATGCCACCCTCATGTTCCTGTAAAACCAGTATTGGCTATAAGCCTTCTCGGTATGAACCCTAGCAATGGCCATCCATCTAGTCGCCTTGACTGGCAGCTCATCGTCCTCTATTATCACATCCTGGAGATCGTCTTCCTTCAAACCCAGCTCATCCATCATCGCTTCCAGATCCATCATGCCGCTGCCCGAACCCGACGCAGCACCTTCCATCTTTCCTTGCCCGAGGTTTTTGTTTCCGCGGGCAGTATGATCCCTAGCTAGACCTGTCCCCGCCGGCACCGAGACCCCTAGGGCCCCTAGCGTCGGCGTGGAGGGAAGGAGAGGGGGGGCGAAGGTCTCTACGGTGGCGCGCGAGATCGCCGCAGCCGAGAGGAGCCAAAACCCTAGTGAGAGGGGAAGACGACCGAACACGTTACTTGAGGGGCGAACCAAACACGTCGATAAATTTTGGGTCATGCGCACCCTCACTAGGCCCAATCACCAGCCCAACGTGTCTAATCTAGTATAAAAGTGTTCTGGCCTCCTTTCTCACTCGAGCGTCGCCCTGGCGTGGTGGCTAGCGTGCACCGCTTTAGTACTGCTGGTTGTGGGTTCGATTACTCGCTGGCTCGTAATTTTTCATTTCGTTTATTTATTTCTCCAATTCCATGGAAACTTTCAAACGTGTCCTTGAAAACTTGCGAACAAAAAAATCTCTCACAGGACTTTTTTCTCGCAAAATAATGGGCATTTATGTGATTGCGTATAAAGCAAGGGGGCTTTATGAAAAAACATGCCACGTGTTATATGTGATTTAGAACTTTTTGCAACGGCTAGCCTCAAACTTGGTACTGACATGTAAAAATTATCAATCTTGATACCAATTCGCCACCACCGCCCCAAATATGGTACTATCGTGTAATTTTCTTCGAGGAACAAGACGCGTGTGGAGTTTTTTTATTTTTGTTTCTTAGCAGGGGGACCAACTCTTCATCTTGAGCGTACGTTGGCACGCGATCAAACGCTCCGCAGGCGACCGGCCCCAAATTTGGGTCGGCGTACTGGCGCCTATCATTGCCCTTTTCTAAAACCATGACAAATCACCCAGCCATCTCAGACAAAACGTCCATGTATGTGTTGATATGTTCGGCACCAACACTCGCATTGTGCTGACAGATAAGATGGAGAACGGGCTCTTGCTAACAGTACAACTCACTACTCCTGATGGTGTCTTCGTCTCTCAGTCCGGGGCGGTGTTCTCGATGGCTTCCTACCTCCTCTGTCTAGCCTGCTGGACGCCTTCACCGTCCCAGTTTCAGCTCTACTCCGAGAAGCTTGACGCGGTCGAGGAGACCATCGCCTACGATGGTCAGTGCTGCCGGGGCGACATGCTCAATGTGAAAACCACGCGCGGCCAATGGAATTGTGTGGTGGCTGACGGGCTCGCCAGCTCCTGATGGTGTCTTCGTCTCTCAGTCCGGCGCGGCGTTCTCGATGGCTTCCTACCTCCTCTGTCTAGCCTGCTGGACGCCTTCACCGTCCCAGTTTCAGTGCTACTCCGAGAAGCTTGACGCGGTCGAGGAGGCCATCGCCTACGATGGTCAGAGCTGCTGAGGCGACATGCTCAACGTGAAAACCACGTGCGGCCAATGGAATTGTGTGGTGGCGGACGGGCTCGCCAGCTCCTGATGGTGTCTTCGTCTCTCAGTCCGGCGCGGCGTTCTCGATGGCTTCGTACCTCATCTATCTAGCCTGATGGATGCCTTCACCGTCCCAGTTTCAGCGCTACTCCGAGAAGCTTGACGCGGTCGAGGAGGCCATCGCCTATGATGGTCAGCGCTGCCTAGGCGACATGCTCAATGTGAAAACCACACGCGGCTAATGGAATTGTGCGGTGGCGGATGGGCTCGCCAGCTCCTGATGGTGTCTTCATCTCTCAGTCCGGCGCGGCATTCTCGATGGCTTCCTACCTCCTCTGTCCAGCCTGCTGGACGCCTTCACCGTCACAGTTTCAGCGCTACTCCGAGAAGCTTGACGCGGTCGAGGAGGCCATTGCCTATGATGGTCAGCGCTGCCGAGGCGACATGCTCAACGTGAAAACCACGTGCGGCCAATGGAATTGTGTGGTGGCGGACGGGCTCGTCGCGCGTGCCGCGCGATGGTCATAACCGCCCCGTCCTTCGAGAGGTCACCACAAGGTCCACACCACTCCGGCTTTGCGAGGCTGGCGCTCTTCCGGGCAAGGTCGCGTTTCGCATCATTGATGCGTCCTGGGGCCTGGGGGCTCGGTGTCGCCAGTGCTGGGTTGGTGCACCACGGTGTCCATCTCCTCGAGCGCGTCGATCTTCACGGCTACGGCGGTGCTACGCCGTAACACACACTCCAGGGGGGCCTCTGGATGTGTCACATACTCACATGAGCGATCGGGAGCGGATAAAGCCGCGGGCATACCCGTGTCAGTCCCGGATCATCGAACGAGATCATGAAACAGCAAGGTGACGGGGCAGCGTCGGGTAGGAGGAAGAAGAGGCTTCGTGGCTCCAAACCTTGGTCGGGATGATAATGGCCAGGAGGGGCAAAATTTCGTGTTTTAACCCTTTTTGGTAAGAAATTCAGGATCTGACCCCTGTTTCAATTTATTTCGGGATCTGACCCTTTTGCCTATCGCCAAGGGGGCTGGCGGTAGGTATGCACGTCCTACCGCCATCCTCTCTGGTGGTAGGACCTTTCACAGCAACTGACGGCCGTCTGAGCTGGCTGTCATGGAAAAGGGCCTACCGCCAGGGGATCCGGCGGTAGGGTACTGAAGCCTACCGCCAGACCCTCTGGCGGTAGGGTCCTGTGTGGTGGATAAGGTGGGGAGGGGCTGGATATTTCCTTCCCCTCCTCAACCACTCATTCAGACCACACCTCTCCACCAAGCTCAACTCTCCCCCCTCTTTCTTTGAAGCACAAGAGCCTCCCAAATCTCTCTCATTTGTTTGAGATTTCTCTGGTGGATTCTTACCATTTTCATCACTCAAGGTGGCTCTCTCATTTACCCTCATTTTGATTGGTTGATATATTTGTTTACTTTGCATTTTCTCATTTGATTGCAAACCCTAGCTCATAATTTTGGTGTGCTCAAATCAATTACTATGATCCATTTAGGTTTATGTTTGTGATTTCCTTATGTATGATGTGCTTAGAATTGCTTGTAGAATAGTTTGTGTACCTAGATCTAGTGCTAGTCTTAATGTACATAATTGGGGTTAGGTTAGGCTTAAGAAAGCAATTAAAGCTAAGTTACTTTAATAGCAACTTTTCGAATTGTAGGATGGCACCGTTCGTTTTCTTTGAAACTTCTGCTGAGGCGGCGGCGAACCGTGAACGCGAATTGATTAAGGAAAAGATGAATTTGTGGATCAAAGCCATTGATGTGTTGAATGCGGAGTGTAGGGCCTTTTCATATAATTATTTCAATAAAGACTGTTCCGAAAATTTTATAACAAAGAAGGAGAGGCAGATGAAGAAGCTCAAGACGGCGGAAAAAAATTGTAGGCGTGATCTTGCAATGCAAATTACATTGTGTGTGACAACGGGAGAATATGCTGAGATAGACATGGGCAATCATGGTCGGGTCATTGATTGGTTAGTTCGCCAACCATTCTCGTTGGATGAGAACCGGGCTTCTCGTTGGGCATGGGTCAAAGAAAGAAATGATGTTATTTGTTGCAACCCGGGACCGTACGCCGCATAGAATTGCATGAGGCTATGTAATCTTTGTCATTTGGACTATAATGACATGTGCCCTATGCTTGGTCGTCATTTGAACTACTATGACTTGTACCCTTAACATTTGAACTCATTAAGAACTTGGTTATGTATGTCATATCAAGTAACCAAGTGTTGTACTCTACTGAATTTATTTTATGTTTTGGTTTATGTCATCTTAAACCCGTATATTCATGTAGGATGTACAGTCAATCCATGACTATGAACATAGCGTGTGAGAAGATCATGGCGGAGCGACACCGTTGCTTGAAGAAGAAATGTGAAGCATGGTTGAAGAGTTGTGATGAGGAAAATGCGGCCATGAAGGATTTCAGCAAGTATCACTTTATCGAGGAACCTTCTAATGCTAAGGAGAAAAAAGCTTTCCGAAAGTTTGTGAAGGAGAAAGAGAGGATGCTTGATGAGCTGCAAGACCGGGAATATTCTTGCAGACACGCTTTGGCAGTTGAGACTGCGTTCATTGCAAGCAAAGAAGAATTCCATGAGATGGACTTGAGGAAACCCGGGCAGGTCATAGGATGGGCAATCAAACAGGGCGTGTCAGAGAATCCTGCTCGCCGTGCTGCATGGGCTTGGTTCCATGAAACAAATGTGTGTTAGGTCATTGGGCAGGATCCACAGACTTTCAACTGAAGTGTAATCAAGCGCGTGACGATCAAATTGAATGCCTGATAAGTATGATAAATATGTTAGTTGTTTAGAAAATGTGCCGTTGAGCATGAGTTATTAGTTTCAACCGATGTCATCTGAACCGGGTCATGTTTTAATAAGTTTGAACATGTGTTATTCGTGAATGTAATGAACTATGTTGAGTTGAGTTATGTATGTGCTTGCGAAATGATCATTCTAATATTTGATAGAATTGGGTATATTATGCTAACATTCGACAAATGGGGCAAAACAGAGGGGAAAAGAGGGAAGGAGGGACCAAACCCTACCGCCACAAGGCCTGGCGGTAGGATGTTGTACCCTACCGCCAGACAACGTGGCGGTAGGGGGGTGTATATCTTCTATGATAAGAAACGTCGGCGCCCTGGCGGTAGGGTCAACCCTACCACCATTGGCTGTGGCGGTAGGTCAACCCTACCGCCAGGGCGCTGGCATTTCCCGTCATAGAAGATATACACCACCCTACCGCTACGTTGTCTGGCGGTATGGTACAGCATCCTACTGCCAGGCCCTGTGGCGGTAGGATCAACCCTACCGCCAGGGCGCTGGCCTTTCCCGTCACAGAAGATATACACCCCCCCTATCGCCACGTGGTCTGGCGGTAGGGTACAGCACCCTACCGCCAGGGCCTCTGGCGGTAGGGTTGTGAACTCTAAAAACAGAACACTCTGTTCTGTTCTATCCCTCTTCTCTTCCCAGCACAACAGTTTTTCAATGAGAATCATGACAAATCACATAATATGATGACAAACTGAATTCATTCACGACACCTTGCAAACATTTTCACACCAAATTCAATACAAATGGCAAATTCATTCATGACAAGTTCACAACACATGGCTTCTTGCCTTAGTACTACATAGTTCATGATAAATTTGGCATGGCTTCATCCGGTTACATGACGAGTCCACCGAAGCGAAGGCTTTACTGAGTCATACGGGGCCATTTCCCCTTCTTGTCACGTGCCTCATCCTCCTCTTGTGCCTTGTGAGCTTTTGCAAGCTTTCTTGCCCTCTCCTCCTGACGAGCAAGCTTCGCTTGGTGTGCCCTCTCCTCCTCGTGTTGCTTCCGCTCCATCCTCTCTTTCTGACGACGCTCTTCCTCCAAGCCTCTTTGAAACCTTTCTTTGAACAGCTGCTGGCGCCTAAGACAATCTTCTAATTGGTCCTTTTGGATATCTTTTGGCACTTCATGATCTATCCAGCTGAAGTACTTGCATAGAGGAGGCGGTGACTGCATATAAAACGGATGTTAGTGTTGACACACATTTTAGAATAACATGTTACTTCTCTAGCATACCGGTGGAAGGTCATAGGCGTTAGTTGGAAGCGCACGATCGTAAGCATAATTGGGGCAAACAAAATATCTCCTTCCTTGGGTCCATGACTTCTTTCGGTCGGTGGACTCCTTCACCTTGCAAACATCTCCACACCAACATGGCGGAATCTTCACATCTTTGTCCTTCACCTTGTCCAAAGATGCGTCCTTCCACTTGTGTGGCATGTCTTCTTGGTGAGCACATGGTGGCCTCATCATGCAACCGAATGAAGCCATGCCTACAACGAATAAAGATGTTATGTCTAAATATGAACACATTGACATGTAAAGGGGCAAATATATCAACACATGCATGAACATATTAAAAGTAGTACCATTCATATTATTTCAACCATCCAAATTGAGCAACACGTCGATAGGCCTTCCCCTATCAACCCGACGTGTCCTAGAACCACCGGATCCACGGCCACGGCCCCCTCCAAGGCTAGTCCTTCCTCCACGGCCACGGCCACCTCCAAGGCTAGTCCTTCCTCCACGACCACGGCCCCCTCCAAGGCTAGCCCTTCCTCCACGGCCACGGCCCCCTCCAAGGCTAGTCCTCCGTTCATGTGTTTGACTAGTGCCCATGTTGGTTCTTGGTTTCTTGCATGTCCTAACGTTGTGTCATGTGTCGTTGCATTCTCCACAATTGTTGTTCTCCGGTGGCTCCATGAAATGACCACTACCAAATTGCTTCATTCCTGTGTATCTAGCTAGATCATCCATGTCACTCCGGAATCTCTTCTTTCTTCTTCTTCCCCTCATAGGCACCATGAGTGCAGGATCTGGCACAATGTCTGGCCCAACATACTCAGGCCACTGTGAGGCATCAAGGAAAGGATTGAACCTAGGCGCCCATGTCAACCTTGTTTGTTCCAATGTAAACTCGTGCAACCGCACTAATACGTCTATTTTGCATCATACTTTTATATTGATATTTATTGCATTTTGGGCTATTATTCCACATTATGTCATAATACTTATGCCTATTCTCTCTTATTTTACAAGGTTTACATAAGGAGGGAGAATGCCGGCAGTTGGAATTCTGGGCTGGAAAAGGAGCAAATATTAGAGACCTATTCTGCACAACTCCAAAAGTCCTGAAACTCCACGAAAGTTATTTTTGGAAATAATAAAAAATACTGAGCGGAAGAAATACGTCAGGGGCGCCTCCACCTGTCCACGGGGGTGGGGGCGCGCCCTACCCCCCTGGGCGTGCCCCCTGCCTTGTGGGCCCCCTGTTGGCCCTACGGTGCCCATCTTCTGCTATATGAAGTCTTTCGTCCGAAGAAAAATCAGAAGCAACCTTTCGGGACGAGACTCCGCTGCCACGAGGCGGAACCTTGGCGGAACCAATCTAGGGCTCCGGCAGAGCTGTTCTGCCAGGGACACTTCCCTCCGGGAGGGGGAAATCATCGCCATCGTCATCACCAACGCTCCTCTCATCGGGAGAGGGCAATCTCCATCAACATCTTCACCAGCACCATATCCTCTCAAAGCCTAGTTCATCTCTTGTATCCAATTCTTGTCTCCAAGTCCAGGATTGCTACCTGTAGGTTGCTAGTAGTGTTGATTACTCCTTGTAGTTTATGCTAGTTGGTTTATTTGGTGGAAGATCATATGTTCAGATCCTTTAGGCATATTAATACTCCTCTGATTATGAACACGAATATGCTTTGTGAGTAGTTACGTTTGTTCCTGAGGACATGGGAGAAGTCTTGCTATTAGTAGTCATGTGAATTCGATATTTTGATGAGATGTATGTTGTCTATCCTCTAGTGGTGTTATGTGAACGTCGACTACATGACACTTCACCATTATTTGGGCCTAGAGGAAGGCATTGGGAAGTAATAAGTAGATTGTGGGTTGCTAGAGTGACAGAAGCTTAAACCCTAGTTTATGCGTTACTTCGTAAGGGGCTGGTTTGGATCCATATGTTTCATGCTATGGTTAGGTTTACCTTAATACTTTTGTTGTACTTGCGGATGCTTGCAATGGAGGTTAATCATAAGTGGGATGCTTGTTCAAGTAAGAACAGCACCCAAGCACCGGTCCACCCACATATCAAATTATCAAAGTACCGAACGTGAATCATATGAACGTGATGAAAACTAGCTTGACGATAATTCCCATGTGTCCTCGGGAGCGCTTTTCTCTATATAAGAGTTTGTCCAGGCTTGTCCTTTGCTACAAAAAGGATTGGGCCACCTTGCTGCACTTTATTTACTTTTGTTACTTGTTTCTCGTTACAATTTATCCTATCACAAAACTATCTGTTACCTATAATTTCAGTGCTTGCAGAGAATACCTTGCTGAAAACCGCTTATCATTTCCTTCTGCACCTCGTTGGGTTCGACACTCTTACTTATCGAAAGGACTACGATAGATCCCCTATAGTTGTGGGTCATCAAGACTCTTTTCTGGCGCCGTTGCCGGGGAGTGAAGCGCCTTTGGTAGGTGGAATTTGGTAAGGAAAAATTTATATAGTGTGCTGAAATTTATTGTCACTTGTTACTATGGAAAGTAATCCTCTGAGGGGCTTGTTCGGGGTATCTTCACCCCGACCAGTAGAGCAAAGATTTGCTCCTCAACCTACTAAACCTACTGAAAATGAAAATGTCTACTTTGAGATTCCTTCGGGTATGATAGAAAAACTTCTAGCTAATCCTTTTGCAGGAGATGGAACAAAGCATCTTGATGAGCACCTAATATATGTGGATGAAGTTTGTGGATTATTTAAGCTTGCAGGTGTGCCTGGAGATGTTATTAAGAAGAAGGTCTTCCCTTTATCTTTGAAGGGAGATGCATTGACATGGTATAGGCTATGTGATGATACGGGGTCATGGAACTACAAACGATTGAAATTGGAATTTCATCAGAAGTTTTATCCTATGCATCTTCTTCATCGTGATTGCAATTATATATATAATTTCTGGCCTCGCAAAGGAGAAAGCATCGCTCAAGCTTGGGGGAGGCTTAAATCAATGTTATATTCATGCCCCAATCATGAGCTCTCAAGAGAAATGATTATTCAAAAATTTTATGCTCGGGTTTCTGATAACAATCGCACCATGCTCGATACTTCTTGTGCTGGCTCTTTCATGATGAAGACTATTGAATTCAAATGGGATTTATTGGAAAGAATTAAACGCAACTCTGAATATTGGGATATCGACGAAGGTAAGGAGTCAGGTATGACACCTAATTTTGATTGTGTTAAATCTTTTATGGATACCGATGTTTTCCATAAATTTAGCACTAAATATGGACTTGACTCTGAGATAGTAGCTTCTTTGTGTGAATCTTTTGCTGCTCATATTGATTTCCCTAAGGGGAAGTGGTTTAAATATCATCCTCCCATAGAAGTAAAAGTAGTTGCACCTGTTAAAGTTGAAGAAAATACTATCACTTATAATGATCCTATTGTTCCTACTTCCTATGTTGAGAAACCACCTTTCCCTATTAGGATAAAGGATCATGCTAAGGCTTCAACTGTGGTTCGTAAAAGCAATATTACAACTTATACACCTCCTGAGAAAATTAAAGTTGAACCTAATATTGCTATTGTTAAAGATCTCTTGTCTGATAATATTGATGGGCATGTTATTCATTTCTGTGATGAAACTGCTAGAATTGCCAAACCTTGTGCTAAAGATAAACATAGACCTGTGGTAGGCATGCCTGTTATTTTTGTTAAAATAGGAGATCATTGTTATCATGGCTTATGTGATATGGGTGCTAGTGCTAGTGCAATACCTTTTGACTTATACAAAGAAATTATGCATGATATTGCACCTGCTGAGATAGAAGATATTGATGTCACAGTTAAACTTGCCAATAGAGATACTATATCACCAATGGGAATTGTTAGAGATGTTGAAGTCCTGTGTGGGAAAACTAAATATCCTGCTGATTTTCTTGTTCTTGGTTCCCCACAAGATAACTTTTGCCCCATTATATTTGGTAGACCCTTCTTGAACACTGTTAATGCTAAGATAGACTGCAAAAAGGATGTCGTTACTATTGGTTTGGGTGATATGTCTCATGAATTTAATTTCTCTAAATTTTGTAGACAACATCGTGAAGAGGAATTGCCTAGTAAAGATGAAATTATTGGTCTTGCTTCCATTGTCGTGCCTCCTAGTGATCCTTTAGAACAATATTTGCTAGACCATGAAAATGATATGTTTATGAATGAAAGAAGGGAAATAGATGAAGTATTCTTTAAACAGGAACCCATCCTGAAACACAATTTGCCTGTTGAAATCCTAGGGGATCCTCCTCCACCCAAGGGTGATCCCGTGTTTGAGCTTAAACCGTTACCTGATACACTTAAATATGCTTATCTTGATGAGAAAAAGATATATCCTATTATTATTAGTGCTAACCTTTCAGAGCATGAAGCAGAGAGATTATTGAAAAATCTGAGGAAGCACCGCGCTGCTATTGGATATACTCTTGATGATCTTAAGGGCATTAGTCCCACTCTATGTCAACATAAAATAAATTTGGAGAAAGATGCTAAACCAGTTCGTGATCACCAACGACGGCTCAATCCTAAGATTAAAGAAGTGGTAAGAAAGGAAATACTAAAGCTTCTTGAGGCAGGTATTATTTATCTCGTTGCTGATAGTCAGTGGGTAAGTCTTGTCCATTGTGTCCCTAAGAAGGGAGGTATTACTGTCGTTCCTAATGATAAAGATGAATTGATTCCGCAAAGAATTATTACAGGTTATAGGATGGTAATTGATTTTCGCAAATTTAATAAGGCTACTAAAAAAGATCATTACCCCTTACCTTTTATCGATCAAATGCTAGAAATATTATCCAAGCATACACATTTTTGCTTTCTAGATGGTTATTCTGGTTTCTCTCAAATACATGTGTCAGCCGATGATCAATCAAAGACTACTTTTACTTGCCCTTTTGGTACTTTTGCTTATAGACGTATGCCTTTTGGTTTATGTAATGCACCTGCTACCTTTCAAAGATGCATGATGACTATATTCTCTGAATTTTGTGAAAAGATTTGTGAGGTTTTCATGGACGATTTCTCCGTTTATGGATCTTCTTTTGATGATTGCTTAAGAAACCTTGATCGAGTTTTGCAGAGATGTGAAGAAACTAATCTTGTCTTGAATTGGGAGAAGTGCCACTTTATGGTTAATGAAGGTATTGTCTTGGGGCATAAAGTTTCTGAAAGAGGTATTGAAGTTGATAAAGCCAAGGTTGATGCTATTGAAAAGATGCCATGTCCCAAGGACATCAAAGGTATAAGAAGTTTCCTTCGTCATGCCGGTTTCTATAGGAGGTTCATTAAGGACTTCTCAAAAAATTTCTCAGCCTCTGACTAATTTATTACAAAAAGATATACCATTTGCCTTTGATGATGATTGTGTAGAAGCATTTGAAATACTTGAGAAAGCATTGATCTCTGCACCTATTGTTCAGCCACCTGATTGGAATTTACCTTTTGAAATTATGTGTGATGCTAGTGATTATGTTGTAGGTGTTGTTCTAGGGCAAAGAGTTGATAAGAAATTAAATGCTATTCAATATGCTAGTAAAACTCTAGACAATGCCTAGAGAAATTATGCTACTACTGAAAAAGAATTCTTAGTAGTTGTATTTGCTTGTGATAAGTTCAGACCTTATATTGTTGATTCTAAAGTAACTATTCACACGGATCATGCTGCTATTAAATATCTTATGGAAAAGAAGGATGCTAAACCTAGACTTATTAGATGGGTTCTCCTGCTACAAGAATTTGATTTGCATATTGTTGATAGAAAGGGAGCTGAGAACCCCGTTGCAGACAACTTGTCTAGGTTAGAAAATGTGCTTGATGACCCACTACCTATTGATGATAGCTTTCCTGATGAACAATTAAATGTCATAAATGCTTCTCGTACTGCTCCATGGTATGCTGATTATGCTAATTATATTGTTGCTAAATTTATACCACCTAGTTTCACTTACCAACAAAAGAAAACGTTTTTCTATGACTTGAGGCATTACTTTTGGGATGACCCACGTCTTTATAAAGAAGGAGTAGATGGTGTTATTAGACGCTGTGTACCTGAGTATGAACAGGAACAGATTCTTCGCAAGTGTCATTCCAAGGCTTATGGGGGATATGTATCATGAGTTTAATTTTGCTAAATTTCGTAGACAACCCCATGACAAAGAATTGCCTAGTAAAGATGAAATTATTGGTCTTTCTTCTATTGCCGTGCCTCCTACTGATCCTTTAGAACAATATTTGCTAGACCATGAAAAAGATATGTTCATGAATGAAAGAAGGGAAATAGATGAAGTATCCTTTAAACAGGGACCTATTCTGAAACACAACTTGCCTGTTGAAATCCTAGGGGATCCTCCTCCACCCAAGGGTGATCCCGTGTTTGAGCTTAAACCATTGCCTGATACTCTTAAATATGCTTATCTTGATGAAAAGAAGATATATCCTGTTATTATTAGTGCTAACCTTTCAGAGCATGAAGAAGAGAGATTATTGAAAACTCTGAAGAAGCACTGTGCTGCTATTGGATATACTCTTGATGATCTTAAGGGCATTAGTCCCACTCTATGTCAACACAAAATAAATTTGGAGAAAGACGCCAAACCAATTATTGATCACCAACGACGGCTAAATCCTAAGATGAAAGAAGTGGTAAGAAAGGAAATATTAAAGCTCCTTGAAGCAGGTATAATTTATCCCTTTGCTGATAGTCAGTGGGTAAGCCCTGTCCATTGTGTCCCTAAGAAGGGAGGTATTACTGTCATTCCTAATGATAAAGATGAATTGATTCCGCAAAGAAATATTACAGGTTATAGGGTGGTGATTGATTTCTGCAAATTAAATAAAGCTACTAAAAATATCATTACCCTTTGCCTTTCATTGATCAAATGCTAGAAAGATTATCCAAACATACACATTTTTTCTTTCTAGATGGTTACTCTGGTTTCTCTCAAATACCTGTGTCAGCTGACGATCAAGAAAAGACTACTTTTACTTGCCCCTTCGGTACCTTTGCTTATAGACGTATGCCTTTTGGTTTATGTAATGCACCTGCTACCTTTCAAAGATGCATGATGGCTATATTCTCTGACTTTTGTGAAAAGATTTGTGTAGTTTCATGGATGATTTCTCTGTTTATGGATCCTCTTTTGATGATTTCTTGAGCAACCTTGACCGAGTTTTGCAGAGATGTGTAGAAACTAACCTTGTCCTGAATTGGGAGGGTGCCACTTTATGGTTAATGAAGGTATTGTCTTAGGGCATAAAATTTCTGAAAGAGGTATTGAAGTTGACAAAGCTAAAGTTGATGCTATTGAAAAGATGCAGTGTCCCAAGGACATCAAAGTTATAAGAAGTTTCCTTGGTCATGCCGGTTTTTATAGGAGGTTCATTAAGGCCTTCTAAAAAATTTCCCGTCCTCTGACTAACCTATTACAAAAAGATATTCCTTTTGTCTTTGATGATGATTGTGTAGAAGCATTTGAAATACTTAAGAAAGCTTTGATTTCTGCACCTATTGTTCAGCCACCTGATTGGAATTTACCCTTTGAAATCATGTGTTATGCTAGTGATTATGCTGTAGGTGTTGTTCTAGGACAAAGAGTTGATAAAAAGTTAAATGGTGTTCAATATGCTAGTAAAACTCTAGACAATGCTCAAAGAAATTATGCTACTACTGAAAAATAATTTTTAGCACTTGTATTTGCTTGTGATAAGTTCAGACTTTATATTGTTGATTCTAAAGTAACTATTCACACTAATCATGCTGCTATTAAATATCTTATGGAAAAGAAAGATGCTAAACCTAGACTTATTAGATGGGTTCTCCTTCTACAAGAATTTGATTAGCATATTATTGATAGAAAGGGAGCTGAGAATCCCGTTGCAGACAACTTGTCTAGGTTAGAGAATGTTCTTGATGACCCACTACCTATTGATGATAGCTTTCCTGATGAACAATTAGCTGTCATAAATGCTTCTCGTACTGCTCCATGGTATGCTGATTATGCTAATTACATTGTTGCTAAATTCATACCACCTAGTTTCACATACCAGCAAAAGAAAAAGTTCTTCTATGATTTAAGACATTACTTCTGGAATGGCCAACATCTTTATAAAGAAGGAGTAGATGGCATTATTAGATGTTGTGTACCTGAGCATGAATAGGAACAGATCTTACGTAAGTGTCACTTCGAAGCTTATGGAGGAAACCATGTTGGAGATAGAACTGCACATATGGTATTGCAATCCGATTTTTATTGGCCTACTCTCTTCAAGGTTGCCCGTAAGTTTGTCTTATCTTGTGATGAATGTCAAAGAATTGGTAATATTAGTAGACGTCAAGAAATGCCTATGAATTATTCACTTGTTATTGAACCATTTGATGTTTGGGGCTTTGATTATATGGGACCATTTCCTTCCTCTAATGGGTATACACATATTTTAGTTGTTGTTGATTACGTTACTAAGTGGGTAGAAGCTATTCCAACTAGTAGTGCTGATCATAACACGGCTATTAAGATGCTTAAAGAAGTTATTTTTCCGAGGTTTGGAGTCCCTAGATATTTAATGACTGATGGTGGTTCACATTTTATTCATGGTGCTTTCCGTAAAATGCTTGCTAAGTATGATGTTAATCATAGAATTGCATCTCCTTATCACCCTCAGTCTAGTGGTCAAGTAGAATTGAGCAATAGAGAGCTCAAATTAATTTTGCAAAAGACTGTTAATATATCTAGGAAGAATTGGTCCAAGAAACTTGATGATGCATTATGGGCTTATAGAACTGCATATAAAAATCCTATGGGTATGTCTCCGTATAAAATGGTTTATGGAAAAGCATGTCACTTACCTTTCGAACTAGAACATAAGGCATATTGGGCTATTAAAGAGCTCAATTATGATTTCAAACTTGCCGGTGAGAAGAGATTATTTGACATTAGATCACTTGATGAATGGAGAACCCAAGCCTACGAAAATGCCAAGTTGTTTAAAGAAAAAGTCAAAAGATGGCATGACAAAAGAATAAAAAAGCGTGAGTTTAATGTAGGTGATTATGTATTGCTATACAACCCTCGTTTAAGATTTTTTGTAGGAAAATTTCTCTCTAAATGGGAAGGTCCTTACGTTATCGAGGAGGTCTATCGTTCTGGTGCCATAAAAACCAACAACTTTGAAGGCACAAACCTGAAGGTGGTGAACGGTCAAAGAATTAAACATTATATCTCAGGTAATCCTATAAATGTTGAAACTAATGTTATCGAAACCATAACCCCAGAGGAATACATAAGGGACACTTTACAGAACGTTTTAGACTCCTGAAAGGAATAGGTATGTGGTACGGTAAGTAAACCGGCTCCAAAACAGTTCTAATGTCAATTTTTCTCTGTTTTGGAATATTTAAAAAACAGAAAAATAAGAGGCAGTTCAGGAAGGACACGAGGCCTCCACGAGGGTGGAGGGCGCGCCCTACCCCCCTGGGCGCGCCCCCTACCTCGTGGGCACCTCATGCGCTCTCCGGACTCCGTTTTCTTGCACGATACGTATTTTTGTCGGTAAAAATTCATTACATAATCTCCCGAAGGTTTTGACTCTTGTATCACGCAATTATCCTCTATTCTTGTTTCGAGCTGTTGCTGCTGCAGATCAGAGCAAGATGTCTTCTCAAGAGTCAGTCGAGGAGAGTCGGGTGTCTCATCCGGCAACGAGACCGAGGACAAGCAGCGATCCTGACCACTTTGGGCCAGCAACGGAGGAAAAGATGGAGGCTGATTTAATGAGGATAGATGCCATGGAGGAGGATCAAGAAGTCACTTCTCGCTTCCGAGCTGGACTCACGATGGGAGAACTACAGAGCTCGGCTATTCCAAACTCGGTTATCCCTTCCAATGTTAGATTTCTTTCTTATGAAAATATGAAGAAGAGTGTCACTTGTTCTCCCGCAGCTATGCAACATCCTTGGGTGCAAGGAGCTTTAGCCGTTACAGGGAAGCTTCGTAAGGAGATAATGGATCTCAAGCAGCAACTCAATAAGCTCGAGGAAGAGAATCGTATCCTGAGGGGCATTATCGCTAAGAATATCAGATCACCATCCCCGAAGAAGGAGACATAATCACATGGGTATGGGCACTCCCCTTGGCAACTGCCAAGCTTGGGGGAGGTGCCCCGGTATAGTATCACCATCACATCTCTATCTTTACAGTTTTTCTTAGTTCGATCCTATTAGTAGTATCTTGATCTAGTAGAATAAAAGTTTTAGTATGATCTAGTTTTGAGTTTTGCTTTATGATCTCTCTATGTAATCGAGTCCGTGAGCTATATAATAAAGATTAGTGTTGAGTCAATGGCTTGATTATTTTGCCATGATCTTGAGGGAATAAAAGAAAAGAGAAAAGAATAAAAAGAAACAAAAAGATCATATTGATCTTATGGAGAGTAATGACTTCACATAGAAAAGAGTATGATGATTAAAAGTTGTTGGGAGTTGACAAACATAGCTTTGGTCATCGTTGCAATTAATAGGAAGTAATAAAGAAAGAGAGGTTTCACATATAAATATACTATCTTGGACATCTTTTAAGATTGTGAGCACTCATTAAAATATGACATGCTAAAGAGTTGATGTTGGACAAGGAAGACAATGTAATGGGTTATGTTTTCCTATATCTAAGATAAAGTATATTGTCATGGATCATCCAACATGTTGAGCTTGCCTTTCCCCCTCATGCTAGCCAAATTCTTTGCACCAAGTAGAGATACTACTTGTGCTTCCAAATACCCTTAAACCAGTTTTTCCATGAGAGTCCACCATACCTACCTATGGATTGAGTAAGATCCTTCAAGTAAGTTGTCATCGGTGCAAGCAATAAAAATTTCTCTCTAAATATGTATGATTGATTGGTGTGGAGGAAATAAGATTTATACGATCTTGTGATGTGGAAGAAATAAAAGCAACGGACTGCATAATAAAGGTCCATATCACAAGTGGTAATATAAAGTGACGTTCTTTCGCATTAAGATTTTCTGCATCCAACCCCAAAAGCGCATGGCAACCTCTGCTTCCCTCTGCGAAGGGTCTATCTTTTATTATTATCTTCTACCTTATGCAAGAGTCATGGTGATCTTCACCTTTCCTTTTTACATTTTATCCTTTGGCAAGCACAGGATGTTGGAAAGATCCTGATATATATATATATATATATATATATATCTAATTGGATGTAAGTTAGCATGAACTATTATTGTTGACATTACCCTTGAGGTAAAAGGTTGGGAGGCGAAACTATAAGCCCCTATCTTTCTCTATGTCTGATTAAAACTCTGTAACCACAAGTATTGCGTGAGTTTTAGCAATTATGAAAGACTAAATGATAGTTGAGTATGTGGACTTGCTAGACAGCTCTGACATAGACTCTTTCTGATGTTATGATAAATTGCAATTGCTTCAATGACTGAGATTATAATTTGTTAAGTTCTCAATAAAGTTTCTGATTCGTACTTTGCATTGTGAATAGATCATTACTTGAGCATAAGGAATCGTATGACAATATCCATATATGTTGTTGTTATGAGAATAATCATGATGCCCTCTTGTCCGTATTTTATTTTATCGACACCTCTACCTCTAAACATGTGGACATATTTATCGTTATCGGCTTCCGCTTGAGGACAAGCGAGGTCTAAGCTAGGGGGAGTTGATACGTCCATTTTGCATCATGCTTTTATATTGATATTTATTGCATTTTGGGCTGTTATTACACATTATGTCACAATACTTATGCATATTCTCTCTTATTTTACAAGGTTTACATAAGGAGGGAGAATGCCGGCAGCTGGAATTCTGGGCTGGAAAAGGAGCAAATATTAGAGACCTATTCTGCACAACTCCAAAAGTCCTGAAACTCCACGAAAGTTATTTTTGGAAATAATAAAAAATACTAAGCGGAAGAAATACGTCAGGGGGGGCCTCCACCTGTCCACGAGGGTGGGGGCATGCCCTACCCCCCTGGGCGCGCCCCCCTGCCTCGTGGGCCCCCTATTGGCCCTCCAGTGTCCATCTTCTGCTATATGAAGTCTTTCGTCCGAAGAAAAATCAGAAGCAACCTTTCGGGACGAGACTCCGCCGCCACGAGGCGGAACCTTGGCGGAACCAATCTAGGGCTCCGGCAGAGCTGTTCTGCCAGGGACACTTCCCTCCAAGAGGGGGAAATCATCGCCATCATCATCACCAACGCTCCTCTCATCGGGAGAGGGCAATCTCCATCAACATCTTCACCAGCACCATCTCCTCTCAAAGCCTAGTTCATCTCTTGTCTCCAATTCTTGTCTCCAAGTCCGGGATTGCTACCTGTAGGTTGCTAGTAGTGTTGATTACTCCTTGTAGTTGATGCTAGTTGGTTTATTTGGTGGAAGATCATATGTTCAGGTCCTTTATGCATATTAATACTCCTCTGATTATGAACATGAATATGCTTTGTGAGTAGTTATGTTTGTTCTTGAGGACATGGGAGAAGTCTTGCTATTAGTAGTCATGTGAATTTGGTATTCGTTCGATATTTTGATGAGATGTATGTTGTCTATCCTCTAGTGGTGTTATGTGAACGTCGACTACATGACACTTCACCATTATTTGGGCCTAGAGGAAGGCATTGGGAAGTAATAAGTAGATTATGGGTTGCTAGAGTGACAGAAGCTTAAACCCTAGTTTATGCGTTGCTTCGTAAGGGGCTGATTTGGATCCATATGTTTCATGCTATGGTTAGGTTTACCTTAATACTTTTGTTGTAGTTGCGGATGCTTGAAATAGAGGTTAATCATAAGTGGGATGCTTGTTCAAGTAAGAACAGCACCCAAGCACCGGTCCACCCACATATCAAATTATCAAAGTACCGAACGCGAATCATATGAACGTGATGAAAACTAGCTTGACGATAATTCCCATGTGTCCTCGAGAGCGCTTTTCTCTATATAAGAGTTTGTACAGGCTTGTCCTTTGCTACAAAAAGGATTGGGCCACCTTGCTGCACTTTATTTACTTTTGTTACTTGTTGCTCGTTACAATTTATCCTATCACAAAACTATCGTTACCTATAATTTCAGTGCTTGCAAAGAATACCTTTCTGAAAACCGCTTATCATTTCCTTCTGCTCCTCGTTGGGTTCGACACTCTTACTTATCGAAAGGACTATGATAGATCCCCTATACTTGTGGGTCATCACGCACCGTTGTGCCATCGGATACGCGCATGTTTCTCGCACGTGTTGCGGTCATCAAATGCGAGCAAGGCCAATGATACTTGTGTGGCCTCTCACACTGGCACCAACGGTTTTTCAGACGCACCTCGTAAGCAACTCCACCATAAGACCTACCATCCCTTGTTGTCCCACCCGGCTCATTGATTTGATAGATCATTTCTTTTTCATTATATTTGATCACTTGTTGTTTGGCAGACTTGCGCGCTTGATGCAACAACCAATCATGAACCTTTAATGGATAGTCCATCTTTTCGCCAATCCACTTGGCCGTGCTTTCAGAATGCTTTAGGAAGTACTCATTGAGCTTGATGAAAGTGTACTTGAGTATTGCGGTCACTGGCAAGGAACGGACACCCTTCAACACATTGTTGAAGCATTCCACCATGTTGCTTGTCATGTCCCCATATCGCATACCTCCTTCATCGTAAGCGCGTGACCACTTTTCTTTATCCGGCTCGTGCCTAAGCAAGAATTATTTTCCCCCTTTGTTCTTCTCCAAAGCCGTGAGGAGTTTATCATATCGAATGTTGAATGTGTTGGTGTTGAATGCAACGCAAACAAGGGTAAGGCCTTTGCAAAACTCCTTGCTCTTGCATGCCCGGTAAAAGTTTGCAACAAAGTGTCTTATGCACCAACGGTGTTGAAGCTTTGGAAGACCGGGAATATCAACGTCTATTGCTTTGAGAATCCCATGATGGCGATCCGATATAATGCATACCTCTCGCTTGCCTATCACCTTGGTTCTCACATGTTCCATGAACCACTCCCAATTATCATCGTGCTCCGAAGGCACCAAGGCAAATGCCACCGGCAACACGTTATCATTTGAAGAGTGGGCCATCGCCACCATCAATGTGCCCTTGTATTTGCCGGTCAAGAATGTACCATCTATAGACAAGACCGGGCGACAATACGTGAATGCCTCAATGCATTGTCCAAAGCTCCAGAAGGCACGATGAAACACTCCGTCAATTGACTCCACCCGATGGCGCATTCCCGGATTTCGATGAGCAATGGCTGCCAACATCTTGGGAAGAATGTTATATGCGGCCTCATAATCACCATGCAACATCCTAATAGCGTTTGCCTTCGCCATCCATGCCTTCCCATACTTGACCGGGTATCCGAAAAGTTCCTCAATCGAAGACATGATAAACTTGACCTTCACGGTTGGATCATGTGCTATTTGATGAAACAATTTGTATCCTAGATACTCAGACGTGAGTTGACGGTGTCCTGTGCTTCGGTCGGCCTTGTCCGGGGGTACGCACGTGTGAGTGCCAACATGACTCTTCAAGACCCATTGCCCGGTTTCTTTGATTTTTCTACCGCGGACCATCCATTTGAAACCTTATTGGTCACATTTGACTGTGTACCGAAGTTTTTTATTTGAATGACCAACAACAAACAGCCTATGGTTCCTAATGGCATAGTCACACAACCATATCTTGAACTCTACCAAAGAAGAAAATTTGATGCCTTTCTTCAAATGAGCATTCTCATCCTCATTTTCTGGTCGAGGATCACTGAATTTGGGGCACGGTGTTGGCTCAGATAACCAGAATCTCATCCCACCGTCAACGACGGCATTGTCCGCAAGACTCACATCCCTAAACAACAGCGGCCCTCTCTCCTTGCCGGTCACCTTCTTGTAGATTTCATTTTCTTGCACAATCAACCCATCCTCATCCAACTCTTCCTCCGAACCCTCGTCATCCGAGTTATACCCACACATACGGTTATAAGGGAGGGTACGGTCCATGTCTTGTTGCCGCACAATGACATCCAAGTTACCAATTGGATTGTAATGGATATCTTCATTCTCCGAGTAAGCATCCTCTTGAGCAACAATAGCATCATCATCAACATGACCACTAGCATCTTCTTCAACATGAGGAATAGCATCATGACGGAGTACTATGGCGCTAGCATTGATATGATCTTCATTGGGTTGGCTACTTGGTGGTTGGCTAGAACAATTGGGGACATACACCTCGGCACTATCATCATGTATGGGGGAGGATGCATTGCGGTTGAGATCAATTTGCAAAGGAGGAGCAGGATCAACCTTTGTGGCAAAGATCTCAAGAGACTTGTCTTGTGATGCGTCTACTTTTTCCTTGTACACATTTCAATGCAATTGGGATGTGATGGGCATACTCTTTAATCAGGACTTTACTCCCAATCCAACGTCATACCTCCCAATAAGCTTAACCTTGGCATTTGGATCATTCCAATGTAAGACGCTTCTCACTTTAACTACAAGATCATCAAAGCTTGGACTTGTGTCAAAAACCATAGCCTCTTCCCCTTCATCGTCATTTCCAAGCATAAATGTCGACTTGTCCAAATAATGAACGTTTACGAGCTTATGCATCTAAGAAAATGGAAATAATATAATCAATTCATATATGTCATCCAACCAACACAAATGGACAAATGAACTAAATTTTGCATAAATGGGACAACTAACTACTATTCATATTAAAGTTAACCTAACCATTAACCCTAACCCTAACCATAACCCCTAACATAACCACTATAACCCTAACCCCCAACATAACCACCAACATAACCCCCAACATAAATACCATAACCCTAACCCTAACACTAACCCCTAACATAACCATTGTAACACCCCGGATGTAATTTACCTTATATGTATCCCAACTCTTGCCGTTTCCGGCCTAAGTTATTTTATTTTCCTCGGGTTTGCGTTTTTTCTCCGTGTGTTGTTGCCTTTGTCATGCATCTCATATCATGTCATCATGTGCATTGCATTCGCATACGTGTTCGTCTCATGCATCCGAGCATTTTCCCTGTTGTCCGTTTTGCATTTCGGCGCTCCTACCTCCTCCGGTGCCCCTTTCTACCTCTTTTCGTCTATGGGGGTTAAACATTTCCGGATTGGACCGAGACTTGCCATGCGGCCTTGGTTTACTACCGGTAGACCGTCTGTCAAGTTTCGTGCCATTTGGACTTCGTTTGATACTCCAACGGCTAACCGAGGGACCGAGAATGCCTCGTTTGTGTTGCAGCCCAACATCCTTCTAATTTGGCCCAAAACCCACTAAACCCTCTCCATCACCTAGAGCGTTCGATCACGATCGCGTGGCTGAAAACCGCACTCCATTTGGAGCTTCCTAGCTCCCTCTATGCCTATAAATAGATCCCCTTCCGAAATCACGGGTCTTCTTCCCCCGAAACCCTAGAAATCCTCCTCGCACCGCGCCGGACGCACCGCCGCCGTCGTCCGTGCCCGACCAGGGCGTGACACGTGTCCCCGCCAGATCCGCCGCCGCCGCCGGCCCGCTCGGCCCGGGGAGAGCCCTCCCGGCCCGGTCTCCTTCCACCGCCCGCACCGACCAAGTGAGACGCCCGCGCCGTCCTTCTTCCCCGACGCCGTTGCCTGCGCCGCCCCGCCACCTCGCCATTGTTGCACCGGCCGCCGCGCCCGCCATTGCCGGGCGCCGCGTCCTCCTCGCCGCCCTCCTTCTCCGACAACGCCGCGGCGTCCCGAGGCGCCAGAGAGGCCGCGCCACCGCCCCCTCCCACCGGATCCGGCTGCCCCCTCGCCGGATCGACGCTCCTTCCTCGCTAGAGCGAAAGTTCCTCGCCGGAGTTCTCGGGTCGCACGCCGTTGCTACAGTACCTCGGAGGAACCCTAGATCTGAGTTTTGAACTCGGTTGACTTTCCCTCTCTCCTTTATTTTTTTAGCAATCTTCATCATGTCGTAACTCCGCATCCGTAGCTCCGATTTGCGCGTGTAGCATATCAAAATGTTCGACCCAGAGAGTACATCATTTCATCTCATTGCATCATTTTCATTTGAGCTCATCTTGATGCCCGAAATGAGTTGGAAGAGGGTTATATGATAAACTTGTCAGATCTGTTTCATCAAATAGCTATTTGTCATTTTTGTCATGATTAATGTGTGCATGATATGCTCCTCAGCTCTACATGAGTTTTGTTATATGCCATGCCATCTTTACATAGGTGCTTACCATGTATTTTTGTGATATGTGTGGTGACTAGCACAAGCTTGCAAAGTAGTACAATCGGTAATGCTGATTTCAGGGACTTAGAATTTCACTAAGTCCTTGTCCTGATTTCGTCGTTATGCCATATGTTCTTGTTGTTTCCTAGTAATCCATGCCTCTTTTGAGGATGATCAGCAAGGATGATTTGTTAACATTGTGGTGCTCTATCCATCCCTGTCTTTGTTTGCATTTATGGAGCACCCTAACTTGAGTCAATCAAGCTCTACTTTTGCTATTTCGTGAATCCTGGCAGATTGTTTGACTTGTTAGCAATTTTGCCGAGGATGTTGCTATTGATCCGTGCATTCTATGTTGTTGTTCTTACCATGTCTAGCTTCTATGCCATGTATTCTTGATGGTTGTATTCTTAGTTTGTCATGCCATGCTCTGTAGTGAGTGCATCGAGCTCGTAAACATGCCTACTCGTTAACAGATTTGCATGCTCTAGTTTACACTAAGTCTGTAATCTGATTATGTTTTTTGCCATGTTCACATGCTTGCAACTGTATTTTATGATCCCTTTTGGCTCAAGGTCACTAAGGGACTTTTGTTAAGTGATTTGAGTAGCTTCATTCCATATCTTGCTTTGCCATGTTAAATTCCTGTAGCATGTAGTTTTCATGCTCCAAAGTGTGCTTCCTGATGTTAAATTCCAGACTAGTGTTAATTTCACTAAGTCTGAAACCTGTTATCGTTTGCATTTTTTCCATGCTTGTTTGAACCTGTTAATGGATGAATTAGCCGTAGCTCAGTGTTCATCTTTTGTCAAGCATCATGAATGGATCCCTGTCATGTATTTTGTTGTCATGTTTGAGTGTTGTAGCATAATTATCTTAATGCTTTTAGATGGCTACTTGCTGATTATCGCAGACCGGTGCCATATTTGTTTTGCTTGCCATTTCTAAACCGTGCATCCGATTCCGGTGATCTTTATATCGTTTTCAACCAAAATCGCCTCACCTTTCCAGTGGCACTCTTGGATTTCCATGTTGAGGCCAGGTTCATCATTCCTTGTCAAATCTTGCATATGCATCACATATCGCATCCCGCATAGCATAGCATGTTTGCATCATGTTGTTCGAGCATTGCACGTGGTTGATTGTGTTCCTTTTGCTTGTTTGTATTGTTTGGGTAGAGCCGGGAGACAAGTTTGCTAATGAGGAGCCCGTTGAGTTTGCTTACGAGGATCAAGTCAACTTTGACAACTTTGCAGACAAGATGATTATACCCTCGAAATCACTTCTATCTTTGCTTGCTAGATGCTCGCTCTTTTGCTATGCCTATGCTATGATGCCTACCACTTTAATACCATGCCTCCCAAACTGCCATGTCAAACCTCTAACCCACCATGTCCTAGCAAACCGTTGATTAGCTATGTTACCGCTTTGCTCAGCCCCTCTTATAGCGTTGCTAGTTGCAGGTGAAGATTGGAGATCGTTCCTTGTTGGAACATTGTTTATTCTTGGGATATCACTATATTATCTTGTTACCTTAATGCACCTATATACTTGGTAAAGGGTGGAAGGCTCGGCCTTATGCCTAGTGTTTTGTTCCACTCTTGCCGCCCTAGTTTCCGTCATATCGGTGTTATGTTCCCGGATTTTGCGTTCCTTACGCGGTTGGGTTATAATGGGAACCCCTTGATAGTTCACCTTGAATAAAACTCTTACAGCAATGCCCAACCTTGGTTTTACCATTTGCCACCTAGCCTATTTTTCCCTTGGGTTTCCGGAGCCCAAGGGTCATCTTTATTTAAACCCCCCTGGGCCAATGCTCCTCTGAGTGTTGGTCCGACCGAGTAGACTGCGGGGCCACCTCGGGACAACTTGAGGGTTGGTTTTACTCGTAGGATGTCTCGTCTGAGTGTGCCCTGAGAACGAGATATGTGCAGCTCCTATCGGGATTTGTCGGCACATTCGGGCGGTGTTGTTGGTTTTGTTTTACCATTGTCGAGGATCTCTTGTAACCGGGATGCCGAATCTGATCGGGTCTTCCCGCTAGAAGGAATATCCTTCGTTGACCGTGAGAGCTTGTGATGGGCTAAGTTGGGACTCCCCTGCAGGGATTTGAACTTTCGAAAGCCGTGCCCGCGGTTATGGGCAGATGGGAATTTGTTAATGTCCGGTTGTAGATAACATGAAACTTAACTTAATTAAAATGAATCAACCGCGTGTGTAACCATGATGGTCTCTTCTCGGCGGAGTCCGGGAAGTGAACACGGTGTTGGAGTAATGCTTGACGTAGGTTGTTCTAGGATCACTTCTTGATCATAGTTCTTCGTCCGTGCTTTGCCTTCTCTTCTCGCTCTCTTTTGCGAATAGGTTAGCCACCATATATGCTAGTCGCTTTCTGCAGCTCCACATATTACCTTGCCTTACCTATAAGCTTAAATAGGCTTGATCGCGAGGGTGCGAGATTTCTAAGTCCCCGTGACTCACAAATTACTTCCAAACCAGATGCAGTGACCGATGATACCGCTCCAGACGATGCGCTTGAGCTCAAGTGGGAGTTCGATGAAGACTCTCGTCGTTACTATGTGTCTTTCCCAGATGATCAGTAGTGGTGCCCAGTTGGGGCGATCGGGGACCGTGTCGCATGTTGGGGTTGATCTTTTATTTTGGTACCGTAGTCGGACCATGAGTGTATTGGATGATTGTAATGTTATTCATGTATTTGTGTGACGTGGCGAGTGTAAGCCAACTATGTATCCTTTCCCCTTTTTATATATATTTACATGGGCTGTTGTGAAGATTACCTTACTTGCGACATTGCTTTCAATGCAGTTATGCCTCTAAGTCGTGCTTCGACACGTAGGAGATATAGTCACATCGAGGGCGTTACAAGTTGGTAATCAGAGCCTTCCCCGACCTTAGGAGCCCCCTGCTTGATCGAATCGTTGGCGTTGTTGAGTCTAGAAAGATGTTTTGAGTCATTTAGGATTATATATATCGGAGAGTTTAGGAATTCTTTTTACTCCCCAGTCCCTTCATCGCTCTGGTAAGGCATCCTGACGTAGAGTTTTGACTCTTCTCTTCTCAAATTTCACTAAAAAATTTAGGATCACGCGGGTATCTTGGAATCGTTCCGATCGATTTGTGACAAGAACATTGTTCTTGGTGCCTCCTGTCATTTAGGGGTTGTGGCAGTGTCCCGGGGAGTTGAGCTCCGAGGTGTTTTCATCACAATTTTATCGTTGAGATTCTGGAATACCTGAGTTTCACCGACATCGAAAATCTCTTTTATGCAGTTGTTGGTGAGATAACCTCGACGCCACCCAGTACTGGGGCGGGAGTTCGGGAGTATTGCCATAACTTGTATAACGGATGCTTTTCGAAGGTTGAGGTAGACGATTTCCGAAGTTTTTCTCGGTTATGTGTTGAAGGATGGATACAGCTAGATGTAGGATTTGCTAGATTTGGGTGAGATATTATGCTTCCCCCTGTATCCCCAACACCTGATTGCATAACCGGAAAGGTTCGGGAGTTTCATAGGTGGGAATTCTTGTAGCTCTAGTTCTTCTTCCGCGGATATTTGGTTTGGGATTGGGTGATCCTTACCGAGTATTCGTTCTTGTTCCGTACCTTGTTGTTGTTTTTCTTCTACCTCAATTCTAAGTGGCTTCTCAATTTATGGATATGTGACCATTTCAATTGGAATGCATTCGTTCATTTTGTTCGGATGTGAAGACTATATGTTGCAATTTCAACCCCTTTGATTCAGCTTCAATATTTGTCTGTCAATGTGCTAATGGATGTCAACCTCTTCAGGATGGCTCCTCCAACGCGCACGACTCCGAATCCTGATCCGCCACCACCACCTCCACCTCCGGAGGCATGGCAAGCTGTGGTGGCCGCTACCAATGCAAACACGCAGCTCATCATGCAACTTCTTCAAGAGCGCAACCAAGGGAACCAGGGTCAAGGCAACAATCAGAATCACTTTGCTTCACTCAACCAGTTCCTTGCTAACCAGCCAAAGACCTTCAGCAATTGTGTTGAGGCAACAGACGCTGATGATTGCCTCATGGACATATGCAAGCATTTCGAGTGCAGTAACATCAGGCCTGAGGACTTTGTCAAGTTCGCTTCCTTCCAACTCCAAGACCAAGCTGCAGAATGGTTTCAGCAGTACAAAGATTCCAGAGGAGGCCGTGTGATTACCTGGGATGAATTCCGTCAAGACTTCAAAGCTCATCATATTCCTCAGAGCGTGGTTGAAAGCAAGCGTGAGGAATTCCGCAACCTGAAGCAAGGCTCTATGTCTATTTACGAGTACAACAAGATGTTTCAGAAGCTCGCCCATTTTGCTAAGCAAGACATCCCTAACGAGAAGAGCATGATATACCAGTTCAGGGGTGGGTTCAGAGAAGAAATCTAGCTAGCTCTCGTTCTCTTTGAGCCCAAGAGGTACGATGAGTTTTACAACATGGCAATGAAGCAAGAGACTGCTCAACTGAAGTGCGATGCTTCCAAGAAGCGAGTCAGAGATGCTACTCCTTCTTCCTCAACTCAAGTGGCTAAGCAGCAGAAGTATTGGCTTCCTCCTCCTCCATTCCGTCAGCCTTATCAGCAGAAGAGCAAAGGTGGGAGTGGATCTTCCCACCCACCCAACCCTGGCTTTCAGAACAAGACTTCGTCTCAAGCTCCAAGATCAAGTGCTCCGTATCACCGTCCGCTTTCAGAGGTCACGTGCAACAAGTGCCAACAGAAGGGTCACTATGCCAACAAATGCTTCAATCAGAGGCGTCTCCCTCCTCCTCCTCCTGTGAGATCGGTAAGTACAGTTGTGGTCAAGCATAACCCCAAGCACGCCAAGGTCAGCTTGATGAATGCAGCTCAGGCAGAGGACTCGTCAGATGTCATCATGGGTAACCTTCCTATTAACGATGTTCCTGCAAAAGTACTTTTTGACACTGGTGCATTGCATTCTTTCTTGTCATTCCCATTTGCATCGAAGCACAATGTTGATACTGAGGTTATGCCCAAAGTCATGCAAGTTGTTTCTCCCGGCAAGCTTTTGACTTCTAGTTTGGTTGCTCCCAATGTCTATATCACGTTGGGCGACTACAAGTTTCTGTCCTCTCCAGTGGTTCTTGGAAACTCGGATATTGATCTTATTCTTGGAATGGATTGGCTTTCTAAGCACAAGCCTCATCTTGATTGTGCTGCCAGGCAGATTCAATTGACTCATTCGTCTGAGGATGTAATTGTCTTTGCCGCTCGTGATGATAGAATCCGTCTGTTTTCTCTCAATGAGAAGGGTGAACTGGATGCCATCTCTCAAATTCCAATCGTTTGCGAATACCAAGACGTCTTTCCAGAAGAGCTTCCAGGAATGCCTCCGCACCGGCCAGTTGAATTCGTCATCGATCTTGAGCCTGGCACGGAACCTGTTTGCAAACGTCCTTACAAGCTTGGACCTGAGGAGTTGAAGGAGTTGAAGAAGCAACTCGATATTCAAGAGCGAATGGGTGTCACCCGACCTAGTTCTTCTCCGTGGGGTTGTGGAGTTCTTTTTGTGAAGAAGAAGGATGGAACGGACCGACTTTGTGTTGACTACCGTCCATTGAACAAGAAGACTATAAAGAACAAGTACCCACTTCCCAACATCAACGAGCTGTTTGAACAACTCAAAGGTGCTCAAGTATTCTCCAAGCTTGATCTCCGTATGGGCTATCACCAGATTCGAATCCGTGAGCAAGATATCCCCAAGACGGCTTTCAGAACAAGCTATGGTTCATATGAATACACTGTCATGTCTTTTGGCCTCGTTAACGCTCCTCCGACTTTCTCTCGCATGATGAACTTCATCTTCAACCCCTACACAAATGACTTCGTCTTGGTCTACCTCGATGACATTCTGGTCTTTTCCAAGAACAAGGAAGATCATGCCAAGCACTTGCGTTTGGTGCTCGATAAGCTCAGAGAACATCAGTTCTATGCCAAGTTCTCAAAGTGCGAGTTTTGGCTCGATGAGGTTCTCTATCTTGGGCATATCATCTCTGCCAAGGGCATAGCGGTGAATCCTGAGAAGGTGTCTGCAATTGTGAATTGGGAACCACCTTAGAACGTGAAGCAACTCTGCAGCTTCCTTGGTCTCGCAAGCTATTGTCGAAGGTTCGTTGAGAACTTTTCAAAGATCGCGAAGCCTCTTTCAAACCTTCTCCAGAAACATGTCAAGTACGTTTGGTCTCCTGAATGTGACATCGCTTTCAACACCCTGAAAGAGAAATTAGTCACTGCTCCAGTTCTGACTCCTCCTGATGAATCCAAACCGTTCGAGGTCTTCTGTGATGCCTCTCTTCAAGGTCTTGGTGCAGTGTTGATGCAAGAGAAGAAAGTTGTGGCCTATACTTCTCGCCAGTTGAAGCCCAAGGAGAAGAACTACCCCACTCATGACCTCGAGTTGGCGGCAGTTGTGCATGCTCTTTTGACTTGGAGACATCTCTTATTGGGAAGAAAAGTGGACATCTTCACTGACCACAAGAGTCTCAAGTACATCTTCACACAGCCTAATCTCAACCTCAGGCAGACTCGTTGGGTCGAAATGATTCAAGAGTATAATCCGAGTATCGAATATACTCCAGGTAAGGCCAATGTGATTGCTGACGCATTGAGCAGGAAGGCTTACTGCAACAGTCTGATTCTCAAGCCCTACCAACCCGAGCTTTGTGAAGCTTTCCGCAAACTCAATCTGCAAGTTGTTCCTCAAGGTTTCCTCGCCAACCTTCAAGTCTCTCCTACTTTGGAAGATCAGATTCGCGAGGCTCAACTTCTTGATGCTATGGTGAAGAAGGTGAAGATTGGGATTGCCAAGAGTCAACCCAAGTACAAGTGCTATCGCCTTGATGACAAGGATACTCTCTTCTTCGAGGATCGCATTGTGGTGCCTAAAGGTGACCTCCGTAAAGTCATTATGAATGAGGCTCACAATTCTCTCCTCTCCACCATGGGAGTACGAAGATGTACCAGGACCTCAAGCAGGCTTATTGGTGGACTCGAATGAAGCGCGAGATTGCTCAGTTCGTGAATGAATGTGATGTCTGTAGAAGAGTGAAGGCAGAACACCAACGACCAGCTGGTCTCCTCCAACCTCTTGCCATTCCAGAGTGGAAGTTTGACCACATTGAGATGGGCTTCGTGACGGGATTTCCAAAGTCCAAGCGTGGCAATGATGCTATATTCGTTGTCATCCACAAACTCACTAAAGTGGCTCACTTTCTTCCTATCAAAGAGTCTATCACTATAGCTCAATTGGCGGAGCTTTATACCTCTCGGATTGTCTCTCTGCACGGCATTCCACAGTTGATCTCTTCAGACCGTGGCAGCATCTTTACCTCCAAGTTTTGGGATTCTTTTCAGAAGGCCATGGGCACCAACATCCGTTTCAGCACAGCTTTTCATCCTCAAACTAGCGGCCAAGTCGAGCGTGTCAATCAGATTCTCGAAGATATGCTCAGGGCTTGCGTTATCTCTTTCGGTATGAAGTGGGAGGATTGTCTTCCATATGCCGAGTTCTCCTACAACAACAGCTTTCAAGCGAGTTCGGGCAAGGCCCATTTGAAATTCTCTATGGCAGGAAGTGTCGTACTCCTCTTAACTGGTCGGAGACCGGTGAACGTCAACTTCTCGGAAATGACTTGATCATAGAGGCAGAGGAAATGTGCAAATTCATTCGTGATAACCTCAAAGCAGCGCAATCGCGCCAGAAGAGCTACTATGATAGTAAGCATCGTGATTTGGCTTTCGAGATCGGAGACCATGTTTACCTCCACGTCTCTCCAATGAAAGATACTCGTCGCTTCGGTATCAAAGGGAAGCTTGCCCCTAGATACGTGGGTCCTTTCAAGATCGTCAGCAAGAGAGGCGATCTCGCCTATCAACTCAAGCTTCCCTCCAACTTTGCAAATGTGCACGACGTGTTCCATGTCTCTCATCTCCGCAAGTGCTTCAAGACACCTGACCGCACCGTCAACTTCGAAGAAATTGATCTCCAAGAAGACCTCTCTTATCGTGAGCACCCCGTTGCTATTCTTGAAGAGACTGAGCGCAAGACTCGCAATAAGTCAAATTCCTCAAAGTCAAGTGGTCACACCATTCCGACCGTGAAGCCACCTGGGAACGCGAGGATCACCTCCGTTCTGAGTACCCGGTGTTTTTCCAGTCCTAGATCTCGGGACGAGATCCTTTCGTAGTGGTGGAGTGTTGTAACACCCTGGATGTAATTTACCTTATATGTATCCCAACTCTTGCCGTTTTCGGCCTAAGTTATTTTATTTTCCTCGGGTTCGGGTTTTGCCTCCGTGTGTTGTTGCCTTTGTCATGCATCTCATATCATGTCATCATGTGCATTGCATTCGCATACGTGTTCGTCTCATGCATCCGAGCATTTTCCCCGTTGTCCGTTTTGCATTCCGGCGCTCCTACCTCCTCCGGTGCCCCTTTCTACCTCTTTTCGTGTGTGGGGGTTAAACATTTCTGTATTGGACCGAGACTTGCCAAGCGGCCTTGGTTTACTACCGGTAGACCGCCTATCAAGTTTCGTGCCATTTGAACTTCGTTTGATACTCCAACAGCTAACCGAGGGACCGAGAAAGCCTCGTTTGTGTTGCAGCCCAACACCCATCCAATTTGGCCCAAAACCCACTAAACCCTCTCCATCACCTAGAGCGTTCGATCACGATCGCGTGGCCGAAAACCGCACTCCATTTGGAGCTTCCTAGCTCCCTCTATGCCTATAAATAGATCCCCTTCCGAAATCACAGGTCTTCTTCCCCCGAAACCCTAGAAATCCACCTCGCGCCGCGTCGGACGCACCGCCGCCGCCGTTCGCACCCGACCAGGGCGTGACACGTGTCCCCGCCAGATCCACCGCCGCCACCGGCCCGCTCGGCCCGGGGAGAGCCCTCCCAGCCCGGTCTCCTTCCACTGCCCGCACCGACCAGGCGAGCCGCCCGCGCCGCCCTTCTTCCCCGACGCCGTCGCCTGTGCCGCCCCACCACCTCGCCGTTGTTGCGCCGGCCGCCGCGCCCTCCATTGCCGGCCGCCGCGTCCTCCTCGCCGCCCTCCTTCTCCGATGACGCCGCGGCATCCCGAGGCGGCAGAGAGGCCGCGCCGCCGCCCCCTCCCGCCGGATCCGGCTGCCCCCTCGCCGGATCGACGCTCCTTCCTCGCCAGAGCGGAAGTTCCTCGCCGGAGTTCTCGGGTCGCACGCCGCTGCTACAGTACCTCGGAGGAACCCTAGATCTAAGTTTTGAACTCGGTTGACTTTCCCTCTCTCCTTTATTTTTTTAGCAATCTTCATCATGTCGTAACTCCGCATCCGTAACTCCGATTTGCGCGTGTAGCATATCAAAATGTTCGCCTCAGAGAGTACATCATTTCATCTCATTACATCATTTTCATTTGAGCTCATCTTGATGCCCGAAATGCTGTTGGAAGAGGGCTATGTGATAAACTTGTCAGATATGTTTCATCAGATAGCTATTTGTCATTTTTGCCATGATTAATGTGTGCATGATATGCTCCTGAGCTCTACATGAGTTTTGTTATATGCCATGCCATCTTTACAGAGGTGCTTACCATATATTTTTGTGATATGTGTGGTGACTAGCACAAGCTTGCAAAGTAGTGCAATCGGTAATGCTGATTTCAGGGACATAGAATTTCACTAAGTCCTTGTCCTGATTTCGTCGTTATGCCATATGTTCTTGTTGTTTCCTAGTGATCCATGCCTCTTTTGAGGATGATCAGTAAGGATGATTTGTTAACATTATGGTGCTCTATCCATCCCTGTCTTTGTTTGCATTTATGGAGCATCCTAGCTTGAGTCAATCGAGCTCTACTTTTGCTATTTCGTGAATTCTGGCAGATTGTTTGACTTGTTAGCGATTTTGCCGAGGATGTTGCTATTGATCCGTGCATGCTATGTTGTTGTTCTTGCCATGTCTAGCTTCTATGCCATGTATTCTTGATGGTTGTATGCTTAGTTTGTCATGCCATGCTCTGTAGTGAGTGCATCGAGCTCGTAAACATGCCTACTCGTTAACAGATTTGCATGCTCCAGTTTTTCACTAAGTCTGTAATCTGATTATGTTTTTTGCCATGTTCACATGCTTGCAATTGTATTTTCTGATCCCTTTTGGCTCAAGGTCACTAAGGGACTTTTGTTAAGTGCTTTGAGTAGCTTCATGCCATGTCTTTGTTTGCCATGTTAATTTCCTGTAGCATGTAGTTTTCATGCTCCAAAGTGTGCTTCCTGATGTTAAAGTCTAGACTAGTGTTAATTTCACTAAGTCTGAAACCTGTTAACGTTTGCATTTTTGCCATGCTTGTTTGAACCTATTAATGGATGAATTAGCCGTAGCTCAGTGTTCATATTTTGTCAAGCATCATGAATGGATCCCTGCCATGTATTTTTTTGTCATGTTTGAGTGCTTTAGCATAATTATCTTGATGCTTTTAGATGGCTACTTGCTGATTATCGCAGACCGGTGCCATATTTGTTTTGCTTGCCATTTCTAAACCGTGCATCCGATTCCGGTGATCTTTATATCGTTTTCAACCGAAATTGCCTCACCTTTCCACTGGCACTCTTGGATTTCCAAGTTGAGGCCAGGTTCAATCATTCCTTGTCAAATCTTGCATATGCATCACATATCGCATCCCACATAGCATATCATGTTTGCATCATGTTGTTCGAGCATTGCACGTGGTTGATTGTGTTCCTTTTGCTTGTTTGTCTTGTTTTGGTAGAGCCGGGAGACGAGTTCGCTAACGAGGAGCCCGTTGAGTTTTCTTACGAGGATCAAGTCAACTCTGACAACTTTGCAGGCAAGATGATCATACCCTCGAAATCACTTCTATCTTTGCTTGCTAGATGCTCGCTCTTTTGCTATGTCTATGCTAAGATGCCTACCAATTGCTTACCATGCCTCCCAAATTGCCATGTCAAACCTCTAACCCACCATGTCCTAGCAAACCGTTGATTGGCTATGTTACCGCTTTGCTCAGCCCCTCTTATAGCGTTGCTAGTTGCAGGTGAAGATTGGAGATCGTTCCTTGTTGGAACATTGTTTATTGTTGGGATATCACTATATTATCTTGTTATCTTAATGCACCTATATAGTTGGTAAAGGGTGGAAGGCTCGGCCTTATGCCTAGTGTTTTGTTCCACTCTTGCCTCCCTAGTTTCCATCATATCGGTGTTATGTTCCCGGATTTTGCGTTCCTTACACGGTTGGGTTATAATGAGAACCCCTTGACAGTTCGCCTTGAATAAAACTCTTCCAGCAATGCCCAACCTTGGTTTTACCATTTGCCACCTAGCCTCTTTTTCCCTTGGGTTTCCGGAGCCCAAGGGTCATCTTTATTTAAACCCCCTGGGCCAGTGCTCCTCTGAGTGTTGGTCCGACCGAGTAGACTACGGGGCCACCTCGGGGCAACTTGAGGGTTGGTTTTACTCATAGGATGTCTCATCTGAGTGTGCCCTGAGAACGAGATATGTGCAGCTCCTATCGGGATTTGTCGGCACATTCGGGCGGTGTTGCTGGTTTTGTTTTACCATTGTCGAGGATGTCTTGTAACCGGGATGCCGAGTCTGATCGGGTCTTCCCGCTAGAAGGAATATCCTTCGTTGACCGTGAGAGCTTGTGATGGGCTAAGTTGGGACTCCCCTGCAGGGATTTGAACTTTCGAAAGTCGTGCCCGCGGTTATGGGCAGATGGGAATTTGTTAATGTCCGGTTGTAGATAACATGAAACTTAACTTAATTAAAATGAATCAACCGCGTGTGTAACCGTGATGGTCTCTTCTCGACGGAGTCCGAGAAGTGAACACGGTGTTGGAGTAATGCTTGACGTAGGTTGTTCTAGGATCACTTCTTGATCATAGTTCTTCGTCCGTGCTTTGCCTTCTCTTCTCGCTCTCTTTTGCGAATAGGTTAGCCACCATATATGCTAGTCGCTTTCTGCAGCTCCACATATTACCTTGCCTTACCTATAAGCTTAAATAGTCTTGATCGCGAGGGTGCGAGATTGTTGATTCCCCGTGACTCAGAGATTACTTCCAAACCAGATGCAGGGACCGATGATACCGCTCCAGACGATGCGCTTGAGCTCAAGTGGGAGTTCGATGAAGACTCACGTCGTTACTATGTGTCTTTCCCAGATGATCAGTAGTGGTGCCCAGTTGGGGCGATCGGGGACCGTGTCGCATGTTGGGGTTGATCTTTTATTTTGGTACCGTAGTCGGACCATGAGTGTATTGGATGATTGTAATGTTATTCATGTATTTGTGTGACGTGGCGAGTGTAAGCCAACTATGTATCCTTTCCCCTTTTTATATATATTTACATGGGTTGTTGTGAAGATTACCTTACTTGCGACATTGCTTTCAATGCAGTTATGCCTCTAAGTCGTGCTTCGACACGTAGAAGATATAGTCGCATCGAGGGCGTTACAACCATAACCCTAGCCATAAATGCATCATAAATACATCATAAATGCACACAACAAGATCAACACCTAGGTTTGCAACCAATTGACCAAATGCACACAAAAACAAAGATCTCAACCAATCAAAAGGAGGGGGAATGGGGGAGGTACCTTGGGTGATGAAAATGCTCCGGATCCACCGGTAAAATGTCAAGAAAATGGAGTGGATCTAGGGGGGTTTGTGAGTGGGAGAGGGGGGAGAGGAGCTGAGCACGGGGAAGAGGGTGAGTGGGGAAGAAGAGTGGTGGTGGGGCCCACAAACCAGCCCCTCCCCACCTTATCCACCACATAGGACCCTACCGCCAGTGGGTCTGGCTGTAGGCTTCAGTACCCTACCGCCGGATCCCCTGGCGGTAGGCCCTTTTCCACGTCAGCCAGCTCAGACGGCCGTCAGTTGCCATGAAAGGTCCTACCGCCAGAGAGGATGGCGGTAGGACGTTCACACCTACCGCCAGCCTCCCTGGCGGTAGGCAAAAGGGTCAAATCCCGAAATAAATTGAAACAGGGGTTAGATCCTGAATTTCTTAACAAAAAGGGTCAAAACACGAAATTTAGCTGCCAGGAGGTGCTGCGGCAGCCCGAGACGAGAAAGATGACGTCGCCGACCTAAAATCACTGCACCAAATCAAGAAGATGGAGGACTAGCAATGGCCAGGAGGTGCTGCGCCAGCGCTCGCACGGAGGGACCGTTTCCTGCCTTTTCTACGACCTCGCCCAAGCACTGCTGACAAAACAACCTCCAGGTCGGCAAAACCAGTGTCCCAAACCACTTACCAGGGGCTTTTGTCTGGTTTTTGAAAGTAAGCCATTTTAGAGTTCAGGGGGGTGATGTGGCCGAAACCTGAAAGTTTAGGAGGGTATATACATTTAACTCCAAGGAAACACACAGAGAGTCAGAGACCGGCCAAGAAAACGGGGGAACCTTCCAAAAGGTTCCCAAAACGGGTGAGGCCTTTCAAATGGTTTTCTCAACTCTTAAATTTCATGGAGGACCAAAACACAATTTAAAGTTCAAGCGTTGTACTCAAACAGCACAGCCACCATTGCACCAATACACAGTACATTAGCAGTAAGCAGGCTAGGCAACCACTAGCAGCAAATCACCAAGACACAGCAGCAACCAGCAAGCTCACGGTCGGTAGCCCAGCACCCAGCAGCAGCAAGTCACTTCCATACGGACCACACACCAAGTAGACTAGCACCTCGCATCAGCTACCAACGAAGCCACAAGCCAAGAATCTTACGAAGGAAGAGCAGCAATCAACCAAGCCATAGTCAGTACTGCCAAAGAAGAAACACACAACATGAGTAGGGTAACATACATTGAATGATTCCTGCAATTCATTGACACAATCAGAGTGCATCACAGGTGATGGTTGTTAAAGAAACACATTCGTTAAATCCAAAGTAATCAAAAGAAGTCCATCCTATCAAAACAACATAAGCAGAACAAACATTAACCACAGCAACTGGCAAATTCTTACCTTGTTCCTAACGGGCACTCGATGACAAATAAGCTGACTGAACATATCTATTATGTTTCTGGTACAATGGGAGAGAGATGCATATTTTTTTGTGATATGTGGTCCTAAGCTATTAGCAAACAGAACATGACAGAAAAGGCACAAGGCAATAAATCCTAAATCCGCATTGGATATTAATAATTCTTACCGTGCCATCTGAATATTTTGCAGGCTACTGCCCCTAGCAGTGACCAAATATCTGATTCTCCCGTGGAGAGCAGGTCCATACTGAAAGCTTCATATCCCACTCTGCAGCTAAAGAGGCAGCCAAAGAGGTAGGATAGTCAATCACTGTAACAGCTTCAGTTGACAAGTTAACGGCGAGAACCCTCGAATGGCAGCCCATGAGACAACAATCTTGGACGTAAATGGTGTTGGGCTGCCTGCCGGCGTGACGTTCAACTGCTGGCAGCACAATGGCCTGGTTCGGGCCAAGGAAAACTGAATGTGGACCCAACGACTCCGAAGGGATGAGGCGGTAACTGTTCTCATCATTGACCAGCTCAAAGAGGCGGACACGCACTGGTGTATCTCCTTCTTGAACTGTACCAGCATATTTATCAAAGAGAAGGCAGAGGTACAACCTCCCCTCGCAGACAAAGATGTGCCTGTGGTTTTCCTCCCATGGTACCAGAGAGTTGTGTACTGGTGGTATTTGAACCATAATCAATGCCTCCAAGTCTTGAACTGGCCTGCCAACCTCATCAAGCACAATGAATCCCTGCTCTACAACGACGCCCATGAGCACATTGGGTAAGAAGGCAACAGATGATGCCCCAAAGGGCTCATACCCGATGCACGGGAACCACTAATTCCCAGCTTCAATGTCATTCCAATCGATAGCATCATTCAAAAGATGGGGCTGATCAATCTGATGAACCCATGAAATCACAAGGTGATCATGGAGAGCAGCAGCTCTAAAGAAAATACCCCTCGGTATCATTTCCGCTGCATAGGGTGGAAGCGGCATCCTTTCACCACAATGAATGCAGTGTAAGAATATTATTCTCTCATATGGTTCACCATGTACCATCGCAATCAAACCTTGAGCAGAACCCCAACAAGCTGTCCCTACCGGCGGAAGGATGGGATCAAAGGACCTCGCAAGCATTGGTACCATGGCAGCAGCAGCAGCTGGAGCCTCCGGAAGCTGAAGAAGATGAACTTGATCAAGGTGTGTAGGGTTTGCACAGGAGATGACAAGATAAGGCCCCAGTCTACTTTCAAGAAAGTTTCTCCATGCCTTGCAAACCAGCCGCATCCTCTCTAGCTGGTAGGGGGGCCTAACAAGGTCAGCAATAACCAACAGGATATCATTAGGTACATCCAATATGGATGAGGGCACTAATGGGGATGCCAATTGAATCAGCCTGCACATGTAATCATCTGTAGATAAGGCACCAACTTGCGTCCAAAATTGAGCATCTTGACATGCCTCCTTCTGTAGCACCTCCTCAGTCTGAACAAGCAAGTCTTCACTGACCCTATTCAAATCCCTAAGCTGCATTTCGGCTTCCAGGCCAGAAGGACTACCCCTTATCTGTACAGCCTCACCACCTGCTTTCAGATCTACAGATAAGCTGACATTGCCTTCCAGTGATGGAAGAACACCAGATGGATCCATTTCCTTTAGCCTAACTCCAGAGATCTCACTAGACTGCTGGAGCTTCTCTGCATCGCACATGCTGCCTTCAGGCACAAGTGGTGAAAACGGCCTCTGTTCGCTAGCACCTAGAGCTACAGCCAGAGAAGTGGATTTGACAAGACAAGCTGCAGGGAGAGCTCCCAAAGAACCCACATCTGGAATCTGCAACAGATTCATACTATTGTTCTCCTTCATGGCCCTCTCCAAGTTGGTTTTCATGTTACTCTCCAGCTTATACACAGAATGCAAAAGTGGGGCAGCAACTCCCTTAGCTGTTTTCTTGGCATCAGCCAAGGCGTTCATTCCAATCTGTAGGCGCACAATTTCTTCAGAAATTTCCTCTGCCTGATGCAGATCCAGTGAACACCTATAGCATGCATCTGCATGGAATTGAGCAGCCTTCATCTGGATATGAGAAATCCATGTCTTGTCAAAGTGCTGACTAAGAGGAGGTGCACATAGAGCTCGGTAAGCTTCTTCATAGAATATGCCCACCTGAAAACACAATAACCAAATGAAGCAGATGACACATTTGACCTCGAAGTCACACGATTGCTAAGAAATGTAATTAATGAACAAATGCATTTAGCTAACTGTAAAAGCAGCAATCATGTCAGTTTAGCAAAATAAGCAAATCTAGCAGGACTAATCGCTACTGCAAATATGAGGCAGAGGATAACTAAATTTCTTAATCACCATACAAGTTATCAGGTTCATCATAATATCACAATAAACATACTACGTTGACTTGGTGTTCAGCATAGCAACACCCAATATTTTTAAATTTTAACACTTCATTAGACAAATTCCCCAAAATACAGCATGCTATTTCAAATTCACTTATAGCTTATGGTGTCCTGTGCAAGAACTATTCAGAATAATTGAAACATATAACATTTCACATTTCTACAGTAAACAATAACACATCACAAGACCATGTGCTATATAATTTCACAATGTGCAAGTCATATCATGAGTTTCAGAGGAAGGTAGATCGTTCTTTCACAGTTTCAGTCACATAAATAATTTGTGATTCATATCATGAGTTTGAAAGAAAATAGATAATTGTTTCTGCCCTTTCAATCATTGCTGGCAATCACGTTGAAAGAACAATTCCTAAACTACAACATCAACACTTGCAAATTACCTAAACTACAGAGTGCTTTTCAGATTCACTTATGGCTGGTAATCACGCTGTCATCATGCAGAAGAGTGCAAAACAACCTAAACTCCCTATCATGCTATTTCTAATTAGACACATGAATAAAGTGAGACAATTAATGAGACACAAGTAGCTACGTACCTGGCGGGCCACCTTGGAGCATAGCTCGGGCGGTTTCCCCCCAGCTATGAACTTCTCCAGCAAGCACTCTTGCGCCTGCCCCAGCATGAGCTTCTCCAACATGCCCGTGCACTCGGGCGTCACATCGACGGTGATGGCCCCGGCGGCGACGGCCTTAGCAGCGAGCCCACTCTCCGCGAACGCTCCCGCGGCGCTCTCGAACGCGCCGCACGCGCTCTTGATCCCGATGTCGGTGTTGAGATCTGCAGCGAGCGCGATCTGCGAGTAGACGGCGCCGAGGTTGAAGAGCACGGCGGCCCTCTCGAGATGAACAGAGTGCAGGCACACCTTCTGGTTCATGTTGAAGGCGTCGTGCCAGGTGAAGGAGAAGGTCCGGACGTGCTCGCGGTCGGGGGAGATGAGGAAGCGAGATGCCACGACGGCGAGCGCGCGGGCGTACGCCAGGAGCGCGTCGCGGCGCTGGTCGAGGGAGAGCGGGCCCGGGAGGGAGGGGCTCTCGACCGCTGCGGCGCGGAGGTCGCGCACGGCGCGGAGGTCGTCGTCGGCGGTGGCCGCGTCGCGCTCCGCGTGGGCACGTAAAGGTCGACGACGGCGGTGGCCTTCTCGTGGATCGACAGCAAGGTCGCCATGGCGTGTGTGTGTGTGTGTGTGTGTGTGTGTGTGTGTGTGTGTGTTTGCGCGTGGGTATTTTGTTTGAGCTCTGTGTGAGGGGAGGGCCGGAGGGGAAAGGGGCGTGGGGACTGGGGCGGCGCTAGCGGGCGTGCAGGCGGACGCTGCTGGTTGCAGGCGTGGCCAAATGGGCCGGGCAGGCACGGTAGGCTTAGTACACGGGGCGTGCCGGGCCGTCACACGTGCTGATGGCACTATTAATAATAGTGCCGGGCCGATGGCACTATTATTAAACGGGCCGGCCCATCGGCACGTTTAGCCATCAGCTCACCTATTATTCAGCCTATTGGTGCTTCTGGGAACTTTTTAACACTGAATTTTGTCTTTTTAACTCTGGACCACCGGCATCTATGGTGGATGATGTAACGGTTATTTGATCTAATAAAGAGGCCGAAGTTTCAAAAAAAAAACTATGGACCATCAATGTTAAAAGAAAAAACTCCGGACCATCGGCAGGAAATCCGTTGATGTTCTTGGGAACGCGCGCTCCTGCCACCAGAAAAAATATTTCAAAGTGTGAAAAGGTTCCAAACAAAAATTCAGCAATACATCTCGACATTATATGTGTGTACGTCAAGTTTTGGAGAAAACCGACATTTTTTTTGGCTTGTGTAAAAAGACAAAATGATGTCTTGTGAAAAGCATCTTTTAACACCGGATTTTGTCTTTTTACACATGACACATAACTTGTCGGTTTTTCGCGAAACGACTTTGTGAGTATGTACAATATCGAGATGTACCTGCTAAATTTTTGTTTGGAATATTTTGGCATTTCAAAATATGTTTAAAAGTTAACGGAGATATATTTTTAGACCCCCGCTTCGGGTCAAAGTTACCATGGCGTTTGTGCATGAGTTATCAGCTCTGTTGTACGTATGTTACCATGCTATTTATAACAAATTTGTCGTGGGTACGTTTTGAACATCTTTTTTGCCCCGGTCAAAAGTTATCATGGTGTTCGCGCGTAAGTCAAGTCTGTGATTCGATATTACCATGTTATTTATATGAAAGTTACAGGGGCACGTATTCTACAATTTTTTCTCCCGAGTTAAAAAGTTATGACGGTGTTTGTACCTGAGTTATTAGGTCTATAGTGCATATATTACCAACCTATTATTAAGGGTATGTTTTCAGCAACCCTCCCCTTCTTCAAAACTTACCATGGTGCCTATACATAGTTCATCAGAAACAGCGGTGGGTATATTAACATGCTATTTACAAGATGTTACCAGAGAATTTATTGGTGAACAACTCGTCCTTCGGTCAAAAGTTACCATGGTGTTTATATATAATTTATCATCAAAAGTGATGGGTATATTACCATGCTATTTACAAAGAAATTATTGTTGTATGTTTTCAACATCTTTTTCCCCTAGGTCAAAAAGTGTTGGGGAACGTAGTAATTTCAAAATAATTCCTACGCACACGCAAGATCATGTGATGCATAGCAACGAGAGGGGAGAGTATTGTCTACGTACCCAACGCAGACCGACTGCGGAAGCGCTGACACGACGTAGAGGAAATAGTCGTACGTCTTCACGATCCAACCGATCAAGCACCGAAACTACGGCACCTCCGAGTTCGAGCACACGTTCAGCTCGATGACGATCCCCGGACTCCGATCTAGCAAAGTGTCGGGGAAGAGTTCCGTCAGCACGACGGCGTGGTGACGATCTTGATGAACTACAGCAGCAGGGCTTCGCATAAACTCCGCTACAGTATTATCGAGGAATATGGTGGCAGGGGGCACCGCACACGGCTAAGGAATAGATCACGTGGATCAACTTGTGTGTTCTAGGGTGCCTCTACCTCAGTATATAAAGGAGCCAAGGGGGGAGGCTGGCCGGCCACAAGGGGTGCGCCAGGAGAGTCCTACTCCCTCCGGGAGTAGGATTCCCCCCCCCCCCAATCCTATTCCAACTAGGATTCCCAAGGGGGGAAAGAGAGAGGGGATTCCTAATAGGACTAGGGGAGGGGGAGGTGCGCAGCCACCTTGGGCTGCCCCTTTCTCCTTTCCACTAAGGCCCATGAAGGCCCATATGGCTCCCGGGGGGTTCCGGTAACCTCCCGGTAACCCGGTAAAATCCCGATTTCACCCGGAACACTTCCGATATCCAAATATAGGCTTCCAATATATCAATCTTTACGTCTCGACCATTTCGAGACTCCTCGTCATGTCCGTGATCACATCCGGGACTCCGAACAACCTTCGGTACATCAAAATGCATAAACTCATAATATAACTGTCATCGTAACCTTAAGCGTGCGGACCCTACGGGTTCGAGAACAATGTAGACATGACCGAGACACGTCTCCGGTCAATAACCAATAGCGGGACCTGGATGCCCATATTGGCTCCTACATATTCTACGAAGATCTTTATCGGTCAGATCGCATAACAACATACGTTGTTCCCTTTGTCATCGGTATGTTACTTGCCCGAGATCCGATCGTCGGTATCCAATACCTAGTTCAATCTCGTTACCGGCAAGTCTCTTTACTCGTTCCGTAATACATCATCTCACAACTAACATCTTAGTTGCAATGCTTGCAAGGCTTATGTGATGTGCATTACCGAGAGGGCCCAGAGATACCTCTCCGACAATCGGAGTGACAAATCCTAATCTCGAAATACGCCAACCCAACATCTACCTTTGGAGACACCTGTAATGCTCCTTTATAATCACCCAGTTACGTTGTGACGTTTGATAGCACACAAAGTGTTCCTCCGGCAAACGGGAGTTGCATAATCTCATAGTCATAGGAACATGTATAAGTCATGAAGAAAGCAATAGCAACATACTAAACGATCGGGTGCTAAGCTAATGGAATGGGTCATGTCAATCAGATCATTCAAATAATGATGTGACCTCGTTAATCAAATAACAACTCTTTGTCTATGGTTAGGAAACATAACCATCTTTGATTAACGAGCTAGTCAAGTAGAGGCATACTAGTGACATTCTGTTTGTCTATGTATTCACACATGTATTATGTTTCCGGTTAATACAATTCTAGCATGAATAATAAACATTTATCATGAAATAAGGAAATAAATAATAACTTTATTATTGCCTCTAGGGCATATTTCCTTCAAAAAGTTACCGCACTTTTTGTACCTAAGTTATCAGGTATAGGAACCTAAGTTCATAGCAATGGCAATCATAGATTTGGTTGCTGACTATACTATGCCGAGTGATGCAAAGGCAACGATTAAGCGACATGGCTGGAAAAAGACCAAGGAGCAACTATGTGAAGCTAAATTAGGATGGGGCTTTTGACTCAGACTTACTCAAAGGCTCGTATGGCGCTGTCATCAGAGACTCGAATGGCGGATTCGTCGCGGCAGGAAACGGGAAATTGATTGGTGTGAAGATGCGCTTATGATCAAGGCACTAGCCTTACAATTTGGTCTCAATTTGGCAGCTACAGTCGAGTGTAATCGCAGAGGTGAACTTCGACAACATCAAGGTGATACAGACAATGAAGAACGGAGGTCGCTCTTTCGGTCTATCAATGATAGTTTTGATGATATATATCACCTTGCGTGTGATTTCTCGCGTATTATTTTTTAGCAATGCTCCTAGAGAGACTAATTGTACTACCCTTGATTTAGCCAAATTAGCTAAAAATAAGGTATATGTGGGATGGATGGAAGATCCATCAGATTGTTGATACTCATACTAGGATGATCACCTTGCAATAAAGAATATTCCCACGTAAAAAAAATCCGTTGTCTAGAAAACACATGATACAACAAATCGCATCTTCATATTTTTCATTAAACTTTTCCATCGCTATCATTCAAGGCGGATTGCACAGCCTGACTAACGGCTAGTGCAATCCTTAGAGCATCTACAATCGGAGTTGCCTAATCCAAGTCCCTATACGCCCGGACAAGCCTGCGGACAGCGTCGGGCGGGTCCTTATTTGCCGTCGGCCCTCTTGTACAACCACACTGTGAAACTCATATCCATGTAAATTCATGCACGTCCAATTCAACAATTCGACCATACAAAATAAACAATAATTCAACATTTTATTACATGCCAAAAGAAATCAACAATTCATACATAAATAGACGATACACAAATGAATTAAAGACCTCAAATTTTGCGCTAGTTGGTCCTCTTCTTCATCTTCATCACCCACTTGGCTTCATCATCCAAGAGGCTAGTGTCCTGCAATATAATCCTCGGCCCATCCATCTCTCCCGCAAGCCTCAACACCTCTCTCTCTCTCTCAAGCCTCACTTCTCTGTCTCTCTCTCCCTCCCTCCCTCCCTCCCTCCCTCTCTCTCTCCCGCAAGCCTCAACCTCTCTCTCTCAAGCCTCACTTCTCTGTCTCTGTCTCCCTCTCCCTCCCTCCCTCTCTCTCTCTCTCTCTCACACACACACACACAATTCCATCCAATGTCGTCGTCTTTAAAGCTCCCATTTTGCAATATTCTCTTACCTCTCCAATTCTATTTTGTCCTTCTTCATGTTCAACCTCACTTGGTCGAACTCCATCCTCTCCCTTTGCACGTTTACAAAGAGCCTGTACTTCTCCACCTTCGCCTCCTTCAAACATTTCGCTTGTCACACCATCACGCGTGATCCTGTCCTTATCCCACTTGTTTCCCATCACTCGTCGGTTCCTCTTTAGCACGGTGGCGGCCTCACCATTTTTTTGTTCTTCGTCATCCCATCCAATTAATTGATTGGAGCTAGACCCATAGGGTTTTTTTCATCTTCGTATCACTTTCAATGTCCTCAAGGACGGTTTGCCACTTAGGTTTCTCATTCAATTTTATCCAGCAATTGGGCAAATTGAATGGCTTATTCTCGACTTGATGGTACAAAGCCCATTGTGCAAGATCATCGGGCTGTATTTCAGAAGATTGTCGGACGTTCTTTTTCACAGATGTTCACAATACAACTGGAACAAAGAAAGTCACCCACAGTACAGAAGCCTTGGGCATTCCATTTCATCAACTTTACTGGAACAATCTTATTACAAGGGACGGCAAAGCTAACGCCTGCTGTGACACCGTCATCTTCCAGGAACTTTAGAATCGCTACCTCCAGCATGTCGACGTGCGCAGCAGCCAACAAAGTACACGAATGACTGGCCGAAAACAAACCCATACAAATATAAGAAAGTCAAGATAGCAGATAGAGATGGATCAATTTATTGCTGACAACGAGTATATGAGCTATATTTCAGGGAACTTTAAGCTTACCAAAATGACAAACAATATCACATTGAATATGGCAACCACCCGCCACTCTGTCTTCATGTATTGTGCAACCCCAGCTCTGGAAGCAAAAGTTTCACATAAGCACGAACATTCTAGTAAGGTTACGTATTTTGAAGGTGGGATAGGAGACGGGATAGCTTACTTGCAAGAATTACAGTCATAGCACCTGAGGGACCGATCATTTTTGTACAGTTTGCAGTCGACGTTTGTGCTCACCGGATGGTAGCTCAGATCAAAATTGGAAGCATTCAAAGCTGGATATCCACACCTGACAATGTTCAGAAAAATACGATAACCATGTTAAACTCTGATGAGAGCAACTGCACGTTCAAAATACACTGGAAGATAACAGGGGACATACTCCGCTGGTGGGCGGCAACAGCCAGACTCAATGGGAGTCAAATCAGCGAGCTTGTATTGTTTTAGAGTCTGCATGAAATCAAACGGTATTACTAAGATCGCCCCAAAAGGAATGGTCACACACGGAGAAAGGACATCGCATCAGATAAAATAGGATGCGCAGAAAAGGAGAATAGACCTTATATCTTTTTGACAAGCTATTGCAATCATCCGACTTCACAAGGCAACTTCTCAGATGAGTCCATTTATCAGTGTCATTGAGCTTGATTTAAAATAAACAAATCGAGTTATACCAGCATATTGTGAATTATCTGCACTAATGAAAGAAACTTTCCAAACAAAGAGTTGGGGCATGCCTGTTTGACGAACCAAGAACTGTAGTCCTGAAGACGATACTCTTTATAGCTGTATAGAACATGAGAAATGACACCACAGAACCATATGCATGCAATGTGTTCCATTACAGAAAGAAATTTCATTCACAGTTCATGTAATGGCGATCAGGCAGTACCAAACCGTTTCCGACTGTGCATATATCAACAAAACTGCATCGCAGCCACATAGTGCAACTTTTAGGACAAATAGTGATATATTACTTCGACTTATCAAATCGGCATTTCAATCGTCCTCTATTCCTAAATAGTTTTCACCCACTACCTATTTTTTTCCTAAGCATGCAAGGATGCCACATCAGCGGGTAATGCATGTTTGTCATGTCATGACCTGCCATCTCATGCATGTGGTGTGGAGAATCGATTAGAGTTGGCCCTACATATTGATTATTGGTATTTGGATTAAAAAGTGAAAAGAGGAAGTGGATAAGGCGTGACATGCAATAGATACTGAACTCATCTTTAACACAATTTATGTTTGCGGTGCAGTAACAATATTTCATAGCTACTCCCTCCGTTCCGAATTACTTGTCTTAGATTTGTCTAGATACGGAGGTATCTAGCACTAAAATGAGTCTAGATACATCCGTATCTAGACAAATCCAAGACAAGTAATTCGGAACGGAGGAAGTACATGTCTTTGAGCTTTTCCTGCAGCAAACGAGTGGGGAATCATCTAGTTGTATAAACATTAGTGACATATAGTCACATACCTGGACCCAGGGACAGCATGACCAGTTCCAGTATTTGTAATGATAAACCTGAAGAAGTACATGGCAAGGTGTGTTAACACAACTTGCAACCACTAAAGTCAGTTATGAAGTCAATTGATGATTAACCACTGAACTTGCACCAGGATTTAATTCCATCAACCAATCAGTGCACACCGCAGCTAATTTTCAAATAAAAAGTACACAATGATTGCCACCAACTGGAAAGGTTGTGCTAGTGCTATCCCAAATGAATCACAGGAACTTACGCAAGCACTGTGAAGACCATGATTGCCACCAGGACCACGAACAGCATTATTAGATACTAGATACCCACATGTCAAGGCGACAAATAACCCCAAGGATATCAAGAGAGCAGACAACATCAGCAGCACCAACCAGCACTCATGCCGCCGTAAGTTTAATAGTTTATGCATCAGATGCCACAAAAAGGATACTGTCCAAAGCAAGCAGGAAATGTTCTTCCAAGCACCCACGAATCCCGCCAGCGACCTGCGGCATCGGCACTGAACCATGTCAATTCGGAGCATGAGTACTAACGTGGTGGGAATAATAGATAAAATTCCATGGACGCATACATGAGAAAAATGACTCCTCCAAGACCCATGACAGGGATCGTCAGTGACCGTCGGCACTCGTCATTGTGGGTGCTCATCCAGAACCCAAAACCCACCACAAGTATCGCCAGTATCTGTTCAACAAAGAGCATGAGGAGCATCATGATGTGCGGATCCCTAGCTGCATGCCTTGGCATTAAATTGTAAACAAAGAATTCCAAACGAAAGATGCCAAGAATGGTGAAGAAGCGATAAATACATGCACTCGGATAACTGGATAACGATGCGGCACAGCTCAAGCTCAACAGAGGGGCACCGCTGAGCAAAGAGACCAGATGGAACAGGAACAAATCAAATCAAGAACTGGCGAATCCATCTAGTAGTATCTAATAGTGCTCTTCACTGAAAACTTCAAGACGGGTCGGCCATCGGGAAGCAGCTAGGAAAAGGGGGGCGAGGAGAGGAAGGGAAGCTGACTGACCATGGTGAGGAAGTTGATCCACCTGATGACGAAGGTGCTGGTGCTGCTGCCGCCCATCCCGAATCAGCTGCGGACGACGCTGGCCTCCCGCCCCCGTCAGTCGATTCCGCGCGGAGCAGAGACGGACCGTCGAGTCGAGATCTGGGAGCACGCCGCCGGAGACGGCGAGGCTGGGGTCCCGGCGGCGCGGCACCTAGGTAGGTGTCAGCGTGGGAGTGGGAGTGGGAGTGGGAGTGTGTGTTGTTGATTTGTGTGGGCTTGAAGACAGCGGTCGCAGTTAAGCTTGGCACGGGCAGGTGTGGGGCCGACTGGTCAGAGGGACAGATTGATTATCAACAGTGGGCCGGCGAGGGCGGACTCGACGCCGGTTTGCTTCGCGTTCGGTGGTGAGGCCGATGAGGGGGAGAAGGGGTCTTTTCGGTCGGGTTTGAATAGCAGCCGCGGCACTTTTTGCAGTTTGGTCCTATTTTCGCGAGCTCCGTCGGGGTTTGGGGCGGTAGGGTACAACTCAACATTGGATGCTCTTCATCGAAAGAGAACCAAAACTGGGAACAGCTCCCAAATTTATGGTAAAAATCAGGAAAAGAATATGGGAATATCCTAACTTAAACATGCATGCGTGCAATCGTGATATGTGTAGTTTACATCTGAGTTTGTTTTCTATTCTCAGGGTGTAGAATGAGTTCGGATTTAAATTGCAGTGCTTGTTGTTTTTTTCAAAAAACCGAACGCCAGGAATGTAACACATTAGTTTATAGAAGTAACGACTGAGAAGTCATTGATGTAGAAGTGCAAACGCTAACAACGGCAAACTAGATAGACCATCATGCAGGAGAAGCTAACACCGAGGAGGGCCCACAAAAAATCTCAACTCTGGCAAGACAAAGAAGGGGACACAAACCTCAAAAGTTCCCTGACAAAGTCGTATCTAGTTGCTTCATCGGATGCAGATGGAACTAGAAGAGAGAGAAACATGCTACGACCCTTTCAAAATATGTCGCCACCACAAACAAACGCTAATTACGCCAAACTGAGTGACCGACAATCGACCTCATCCTCTGACTCGTTGACATCATTGAGAGGAACAACAACATTGGTAAAGCCAAAGATCCATTATTCCCATCGCCATCGTTGCCCTAACTTCACATGTGGTGACAAACTCGAAAACTCTACGAGGCATAGTTGGGGCGCTCATATCTATGGTTACCTTATCCTCCAGCTATCGCGAGAGGCGGAGGGGTAGCCCGTGTGTTGAGGGGAGACAAGTGAGCCTTCTATGGCCTTCTGTCTAGCAAACCCTAGGAAAATGTTTAATTAAAGGGAAACAAAGCTATGTAAAATGCATCTCGCGATGATAAAATTAAAATAACTTCTAAAATAGTTTTCCTAGGAGCACCAGATACACCGCAAATTCAAGTGCCACACGAGAGTGGCTTTGACATTCCATGGTATCTAAGTTCAATTTTCTTGGGAAACATTGAGTGGTTTGACATTCCATGGTATGAAAAGAATCTAGCACAGAAACGAGGTTCGTGCTGGACGTTGGGCAGCATAAAGACATGGCCACAGGAGAACAAATGCTTAATCTTAAAGCAACATGAATTGAACCGAGAAGGTTAGTGAATTACGACAAAGAACTTTCGGGAAGGAAGGGTTCTAACAAATAAATAAATATGAAAATGTGAGACCGAAATTACATGGTAAAATAAAGGACGTTGCTTGCATTCCTGCAACTTGAGAAAGCATTTCTATCCTAGGTTTGGTTATCGTGCCCGGCGGTGGTGGTGGTTGGTTGTGCCCGGCGGTGGCTGTTTTTGCAGCGGCCGGTAGGAGTTTTGACTATGCGTGAGTCCTCTTCACCTTCCCCTTGGCAGGGGCGGCTTTGCCCGGCGACCATGGACATGCGCCCCCTCCCGTGTTCATGGTCGGTCGGCGCAGCTTCGGACTTGGTGTGACTTAGAAGCTGCGCTCTTTCCGGCTCCTTTGGCGTGCTGGTCCTCGGCGTCTCCGCACCACCACCACTACCCTGCCAGTACCTTGGTTGGTTGTCCATCTCGGTGCATCTTCGTCTCTGGCACGCTTCGGGAGTTGCGTTCCCTTCCGGCTCCTTGGACACGCCGGTGTCCCTGCTGCTCCGGTCCCGGTGGCCTGGATCTGCGCTTCCTTCCAGATCCTGACTCGTCCGGGGCTCTGGCCACTGCCGCATCATTCCACTCAGCCACGCAACCTCGCATCACCTCCACGCCCGGTGCCTCCTTCGGCGTCAGTGTGGCTCTCCTTCCCGCGGTCGCTGCTTCGGCCTATGATTGACTGCCTCGTCTCTGTTCTGCGCCTCCGATGGCTTGGGATTGCTCTTGGCCAGGGCCAAATGCGTGCATTTTATGCTGGCAGCGCCGACACCCGCGGGTGTCGTTTCCCTTCCTGAAGGTGCTGCCATGGCCGTTATTCGTGCCCCTCTTCGAGCATCATGGGAAACCCTAGGTCCGTTCTTTCGGACCGGACGACGACGGCGTCCCGATGTCGTTCTCCTTCTTGAAGGCGTTGTCATGATTTGCTCACGGCGTCCTCGGTGCTGGATTTGGAGATGTTTGGTCGTTTGGTTGTTGGTTAGATAGCTTCTCTAGTCGGCGAGTTTAGTCATGTTCTTTGTTTTTGGGTCGAGCATCTCTTGTCTCTCCACTTCGACCACCATGTTCACGTCTCTTGCGTACGTGTCATGTGTTGTACCACCTCATGTACTCATTCTACCTTCTTCTATCAATGAAATGATACGCAAGCTTTGCATATTCCAGAAAATTTCTGATGTCTACTACACAGCCTTTTTCTTGTAGTCGTTGTTGGGCCTCCAAGTGCAGAGGTTTGAAGGACAGTAGCAAATTTCCCTCAAGTGGATGACCTAAGGTTTATTAATCCGTAGGAGGCGTAGGATGAAGATGGTCTCTCTCAAGCAACCCTGCAACCAAATAACGAAGAGTCTCTTGTGTCCCCAACACACCCAATACAACCGTAAATTTGTATAGGTGCACTAGTTCGGCGAAGAGATGTTGATACAAGTGGTATATGGATAGTAGATATAGGTTTTTGTAATCTGAAAATATAAAAACAGCAAGATAACTAATGATAAAAGTGAGCACAAACGGTATTGCAATGCTAGGAAACAAGGCCTAGGGTTCATACTTTCACTAGTGCAAGTTCTCTCAACAATATTTGAAGGAAATATGCCCTAGAGGCAATAATAAAGTTATTATTTATTTCCTTATATCATGATAAATGTTTATTATTCATGCTAGAATTGTATTAACCGGAAACATAATACATGTGTGAATACATAGACAAACAGAGTGTCACTAGTATGCCTCTACTTGACTAGCTCGTTAATCAAAGATGGTTATGTTTCCTAACCATGGACAAAGAGTTGTTATTTGATTAACGGGATCACATCATTAGGTGAATGATCTGATTGACATGACCCATTCCATTAGCTTAGCACCCGATCGTTTAGTATGTTGCTATTGCTTTCTTCATGACTTATACATGTTCCTATGACTATGAGATTATGCAACTCCCGTTTGCCGGAGGAACACTTTGTGTGCTACCAAACGTCACAACGTAGATGGGTGATTATAAAGGTGCTCTACAGGTGTCTCCAAAGGTACATGTTAGGTTGGCGTATTTCGAGATTAGGATTTGTCACTCCGATTGTCAGAGAGGTATCTCTGGGCCCTCTCGGTAATGCACATCACTCAAGCCTTGCAAGCATTGCAACTAATAAGTTAGTTGCGGGATGATGTATTACAGAACGAGTAAAGAGACTTGCCGGTAACGAGATTGAACTAGGTATTGGAATACCGATGATCGAATCTCGGGCAAGTAACATACCGATGACAAAGGGAACAACGTATGTTGTTATGCGGTCTGACCGATAAAGATCTTCGTAGAATATGTAGGAGCCAATATGGGCATCCAGGTCCCGCTATTGGTTATTGACCGGAGACATGTCTCGGTCATGTCTACATTGTTCTCGAACCCGTAGGGTCCGCACGCTTAAGGTTACGATGACAGTTATATTATGAGTTTATGCATTTTGATGTACCAAGTTTGTTCGGAGTCCCGGATGTGATCACGGACATGACGAGGAGTCTCGAAATGGTCGAGACATAAAGATTGATATATTGGAAGCCTATGTTTAGATATCGGAAGTGTTCCGGGTGAAATCGGGATTTTACCGGAGTACCGGGAGGTTACCGGAACCCCCCGGGAGCTAAATGGGCCATGATGGGCCTTAGTAGAAAAGAGAAGAGGCAGCCCTACATGGGCCGCGCGCCCCTCCCCTCCCTTGGTCCGAATAGGACAAGGAGAGGGGGTCGGCCCCTCTCTCTCTTTTCCCCCCTCCGCGAATCCTATTCCAACTAGGATTGGGGGGGGGGGGGAATCCTACTCCCAGAGGGAGTAGGACTCTCCTGGCGCGCCCTCCTTGGCCGGCCAGCCTTCCCCCCTTTAGTCCTTCATATACAGAGGCAGGAGCACCCCAGAGACACACAAGTTGATCCACGTGATCTATTCCTTAGTCATGTGCGGCGCCCCAGCCACCATAGTCCTCGATAATATTGTAGCGGTGCTTAGGCGAAGCCCTGCAGCAGTAGTACGTCAAGATCGTCACCACGCCGTCGTGCTGACGGAACTCTTCCCCGACACTTTGCTGGATCGGAGTCCGGGGATCGTCATCGAGCTGAACGTGTGCTAGAACTCAGAGGTGCCATAGTTTCGGTGCTTGATCGGTCGGATCGTGAAGACGTACGACTACATCAACCAAACGCTTCCGTTGTCGATCTACTAGGTATGTAGATCATACTCCCACTCTCGTTGCTATGCATCACCATGATCTTTGCGTGTGCGTAGGAAATTTTTTGAAATTACTACGAAACCCAACAGTGGCATCCGAGCCTAGGTTTTATATGTTGATGTTATATGCACGAGTAGAACACAAGTGAGTTGTGGGCGATATAAGTCATACTGCTTACCAGCATGTCATACTTTGGTTCGGCGGTATTGTTGGACGAAGCGGCCCGGACCAACATTACGCGTACGCTTACGCGAGACCGGTTCTCCCGACGTGCTTTGCACAGAGGTGGCTTGCGGGTGACAGTTTCTCCAACTTTAGTTGAACCGAGTGTGGCTACGCCCGGTCCTTGCGAAGGTTAAAACAGCACCAACTTGACAAACTATCGTTGTGGTTTTGATGCGTAGGTAAGATTGGTTCTTGCTTAAGCCCGTAGCAGCCACGTAAAACTTGCAACAACAAAGTAGAGGACGTCTAACTTGTTTTTGCAGGGCATGTTGTGATGTGATATGGTCAAGACATGATGCTAAATTTTATTGTATGAGATGATCATGTTTTGTAACCGAGTTATCGGCAACTGGCAGGAGCCATATGGTTGTCGCTTTATTGTATGCAATGCAATCGCGCTGTAATGCTTTACTTTATCACTAAGCGATAGCGATAGTCGTGGAAGCATAAGATTGGCGAGACGACAACGATGCTACGATGGAGATCAAGGTGTCGCGCCGGCGACGATGATGATCATGACGGTGCTTCGGAGATGGAGATCACAAGCACAAGATGATGATGGCCATATCATATCACTTATATTGATTGCATGTGATGTTTATCTTTTATGCATCTTATCTTGCTTTGATTGACGGTAGCATTATAAGATGATCTCTCATTAATTATCAAGAAGTGTTCTCCCTGAGTATGCACCGTTGCGAAAGTTCTTCGTGCTGAGACACCACGTGATGATCGGGTGTGATAGGCTCTACGTTCAAATACAACGGGTGCAAAACAGTTGCACACGCGGAATACTCAGGTTATACTTGACGAGCCAAGCATATACAGATATGGCCTCGGAACACGGAGACCGAAAGGTCGGGCGTGAATCATATAGTAGATATGATCAACATAGTGATGTTCACCAATGAAACTACTCCATCTCACGTGATGATCGGACATGGTTTAGTTGATTTGGATCACGTGATCACTTAGAGGATTAGAGGGATGTCTATCTAAGTGGGAGTTCTTAAGTAATATGATTAATTGAACTTTAATTTATCATGAACTTAGTCCTGGTAGTATTTTGCAAATTATGTTGTAGATCAACAGCTCGCGTTGTTGCTTTCATATGTTTATTTTGATATGTTCCTAGAGAAAAATTGTGTTGAAAGATGTTAGTAGCAATGATGCGGATTGGATCCGTGATCTGAGGTTTATCCTCATTGCTGCACAGAAGAATTATGTCCTTGATGCACCGCTAGGTGACAGACCTATTGCAGGAGCAGATGCAGACGTTATGAATGTTTGGCTAGCTCAATATGATGACTACTTGATAGTTTAGTGCACCATGCTTAACGGCTTAGAATCGGGACTTCAAAGACGTTTTGAACGTCATGGACCATATGAGATGTTCTAGGAGTTGAAGTTAATATTTCAAGCAAATACCCGAGTTGAGAGATATGAAGTCTCCAACAAGTTCTATAGCTAAAAGATGGAGGAGAATCGCTCAACTAGTGAGCATGTGCTCAGATTGTCTGGGTACTACAATCGCTTGAATCAAGTGGAAGTTAATCTTCCAGATAAGATAGTGATTGACAGAATTCTCTAGTCACCATCACCAAGTTAGTAGAACTTCGTGATGAACTATAATATGCAAGGGATAACAGAAACAATTCCCAAGATCTTCGTGATGCTGAAATCGACGAAGGTAGAAATCAAGAAAAACATCAAGTGTTGATGGTTAACAAGACCACTAGTTTCAAGAAAAGGGCAAAGGAAAGAAGGGGAACTTCAAGAAGAACAGTAAGCAAGTTGCTGCTCAAGTGAAGAAGCCTAAGTCTGGTCCTAAGCCTGAGACTAAGTGCTTCTACTGCAAAGGGACTGGTCACTGGAAGCGGAACTACCCCAAGTGATTGGCGGATAAGAAGGATGGCAAAGTGAACATAATTATATTTGATATACATGTTATTGATGTGTACTTTACTAGTGTTTATAGCAACCCCTAAGTATTTGATACTAGTTCAGTTGCTAAGATTAGTAACTCGAAACGGGAGTTGCAGAATGAACAGAGACTAGTTAAGGGTGAAGTGACGATGTGTGTTGGAAGTGGTTCCAAGATTTATATGATCATCATTGCACACTCCCTATACTTTCGGGATTAGTGTTGAACCTAAATAAGTGTTATTTGGTGTTTGCGTTGAGCATGAATATGATTTGATCATGTTTATTGTAATACAGTTATATTTAAGTAAAAGAATAAATTGTTGTTCTGTTTACATGAATAAAACCTTATATGGTTACACACCCAATGAAAATAGTTCATTGGATCTCGATCGTAGTGATACACATATTCATAATATTGAAACCAAAAGATGCGAAGTTAATAATGATAGTGCAACTTATTTGTGGCACTACCGTTTAGGTCATATTGGTGTAAAGTGCATGAAGAAACTTCATGCTGATGGGATTTTGGAATCACTTGATTATGAATCACTTGGTGCTTGCGAACCATGCCTTATGGGCAAGATGACTAAAGACTCTGTTCTCCGGAACAATGGAGCGAGCAACTGACTTATTGGAAATAATACATACTGATGTATGCGATCCGATGAGTGTTGAAGCTCGCGGCAAGTATCATTATTTTCTGACCTTCACAGATGATTTGAGAAGATATGGGTATATCTACTTGATGAAACACAAGTCTGAAACATTTGAAAAGTTCAAAGAATTTCAGAGTGAAGTGGAGAATCATCGTAACAAGAAAATAAAAAAAAATTCTACGATATGATCGCAGAGGTAAAATATTTGAGTTACGAGTTTGGCCTTCAGTTAAAACAATGTGAAATAGTTTCACTACTCACGCCACCTGGAACACCACAATGTAATGGTGTGTCCGAACGTCATAACCGTACTTTATTAGATATGGTGCGACCTATGATGTTTCTTACCGATTTACCACTATCGTTTTGGGGTTATGCATTAAAGACAGTTGCATTCATGTTTAAAAGGGCACCATCTAAGTCCGTTGAGACGACACAATCTGAACTGTGGTTTGGCAAGAAACCAAAGTTGTCGTTTCTTAAAGTTTGGGATTGTGATGCTTATATGAAAAGGTTTCATCCTGATAAGCTCAAAACCAAATCGGAGAAATATGTCTTAATAGGATACCCAAAGGAAATTGTTGGGTACACCTTCTATCACAGATCCAAAGGCAAGACATTCGTTGCTAAGAATGGATCCTTTCCAGAGAAGGAGTTTCTCTCGAAAGAAGTGAGTGGGAGGAAAGTAGAAAACTTGATAAGGTAATTGTACCTTCTCCCTTATTGGAAAGTAGTTCATCACAAAATCTGTTCTTGTGACTACTACACCAGTTAGTGAGGAAGCTAATGATGATGATCATGAAACTTCAGAACAAGATACTACTGAACCTCGTAGATCAACCAGAGTGAGATCCGCGCCAGAGTGGTACGGTAATCCTGTTCTGGAAGTCATGCTACTAGATCATGATGAACATACGAACTATGAGGAAGCGATGATGAGCCCAGATTCCGCGAAATGGTTTGAGGCCATGAAATCTGAGATATGATCCATGTATGAGAACAAAGTTTGGACTTTGGTTGACTTGCCCGATGATCGGCAAGCAATAGAAAATAAATGGATCTTCAAGAGGAAGACGGACGCTGATAGTAGTGTTACTATCTACAAAGCTAGACTTGTTGAAAAATGTTTTTGACAAAGTTCAAGGTGTTGACTACGATGAAATTTTCTCACTCGTAGCGATGCTTAAGTCTGTCCAAATCATGTTAGCAATTGCCGCAATTTTATGAAATCTGGCAAATGGATAAACAAAAGCACATTCCTTAATGGATTTAAAGAAGAGTTGTATATGATACAACCAGAAGGTTTTGTCAATCCTAAAGGTGCTAACAAAATATGCAAGCTCCAGTGATCCATCTATGGACTGGTGCAAGCATCTCGGAGTTGGAATATACGCTTTGATAAGTTGATCAAAGCATATAGTTTTATACAGACTTGCGGTGAAGTCTGTATTTACAAGAAAGTGAGTGGGAGCACTACAGCATTTCTGATAAGTATATGTGAATGACATATTATTGATCAGAAATAATGTAGAATTATTCTGTAAAGCATAAAGGAGTGTTTGAAAGGAATTTTTCAAAGAAAGACTTCGGTGAAGCTGCTTACATATTGAGCATCAAGATTTATAGAGATAGATCAAGACGCTTGATAAGTTTTTTCAATGAGTACATACCTTGACAAGATTTTGAAGTAGTTCAAAATGGAACAGTCAAAGAAAGAATTCTTTCCTGTGTTACAAGGTGTGAAGTTGAGTAAGACTCAAAGCCCGACCACGGCAGAAAATAGAATGAGAATGAAAGTCATTCCCTATGCCTTGGCCATAGGTTCTATAAAGTATGCCATGCTGTGTACCAGATCTATTGTATACCCTACACTGATTTTGGCAAGGGAGTACAATAGTGATCTAGGAGTAGATCACTGGACAGCGGTCAAAATTATCCTTAGTGGAATAAGGATATGTTTCTCGATTATGGACATGACAAAAAGGATTCGTCATAAAGGGTTACGTCGATGCAAGTTTTGACACTGATCCAGATGACTCTAAGTCTCAATCTGGATACATATTGAAAGTGGGAGCAATTAGCTAGAGTAGCTCTGTGCAGAGCATTGTTGACATGGAAATTTGCAAAATACATACGGATCTGAATGTGGCAGACCCGTTGACTAAACTTCTCTCACAAGAAAAACATGATCACACCTTGGTACTCTTTGGGTGTTAATCACATAGCGATGTGAACTAGATTACTGACTCTAGTAAACCCTTTGGGTGTTGATCACATATCGATGTGAACTATGGGTGTTAATCACATGGTGATGTGAACTATTGCTGTTAAATCACATGGTGATGTGAACTAGATTATTGACTCTAGTGCAAGTGGGAGACCTGAAGGAAATATGCCCTAGAGGCAATAATAAAGTTATTATTTATTCCTTATATCATGATAAAGGTTTATTATTCATGCTAGAATTGTATTAACCGGAAACATAATACATGTGTGAATACATAGACAAAAAGAGTGTCACTAGTATGCCTCTACTTGACTAGCTCGTTAATCAAAGATGAGTTATGTTTCCTAACCATGGACAAAGAGTTGTTATTTGATTAACGGGATCACATCATTAGGTGAATGATCTGATTGACATGACCCATTCCATTAGCTTAGCACCCGATCGTTTAGTATGTTGCTATTGCTTTCTTCATGACTTATACATGTTCCTATGACTATGAGATTATGCAACTCCCATTTGCCGGAGGAACACTTTGTGTGCTACCAAACGTCACAACGTAAATGGGTGATTATAAAGGTGCTCTACAGGTGTCTCCAAAGGTACATGTTGGGTTGGCGCATTTCGAGATTAGGATTTGTCACTCCGATTGTCGGAGAGGTATCTCTGGGCCCTCTCGGTAATGCACATCACTCAAGCCTTGCAAGCATTGCAACTAATAAGTTAGTTGCGGGATGATGTATTACAGAACGAGTAAAGAGACTTACCGGTAACGAGATTGAACTAGGTATTGGAATACCGACGATCGAATCTCGGGCAAGTAACATACCGATGACAAAGGGAACAACGTATGTTGTTATGCGGTCTGACCGATAAAGATCTTCGTAGAATATGTAGGAGCCAATATGGGCATCCAGGTCCCGCTATTGGTTATTGACCAGAGACATGTCTCGGTCATGTCTACATTGTTCTCGAACCCGTAGGGTCCGCACGCTTAAGGTTACGATGACAGTTATATTATGAGTTTATGCATTTTGATGTACCAAAGTTTGTTCGGAGTCCCGGATGTGATCACGGACATGACGAGGAGTCTCGAAATGGTCGAGACATAAAGATTGATATATTGGAAGCCTATGTTTGGATATCGGAAGTGTTCCGGGTGAAATCGGGATTTTACGGGAGTACCGGGAGGTTACCGGAACCCCCCGGGAGCTAAATGGGCCATGATGGGCCTTAGTGGAAAAGAGAAGAGGCAGCCCTACATGGGCAGCGTGCCCCGCCCCTCCCTTGGTCCGAATAGGACAAGGAGAGGGGGCCGGCCCCTCTCTCTCTTTTCCCCCCTCCGCGAATCCTATTCCAACTAGGATTGGGGGGGGGGGGAATCCTACTCCCAGAGGGAGTAGGACTCTCCTGGCGCGCCCTCCTTGGCCGGCCAGCCTTCCCCCCTTTAGTCCTTCATATACAGAGGCAGGAGCACCCCAGAGACACACAAGTTGATCCACGTGATCTATTCCTTAGTCATGTGCGGCGCCCCAGCCACCATAGTCCTCGATAATATTGTAGCGGTGCTTAGGCGAAGCCCTGCAGCAGTAGTACGTCAAGATCGTCACCACGCCGTCGTGCTGACGGAACTCTTCCCCGACACTTTGCTGGACCGGAGTCCGGGGATCGTCATCGAGCTGAACGTGTGCTAGAACTCGGAGGTGCCGTAGTTTCGGTGCTTGATCGGTCGGATCGTGAAGATGTACAACTACATCAACCAAACGCTTCCGTTGTCGATCTACTAGGTATGTAGATCATACTCCCCCTCTCGTTACTATGCATCACCATGATCTTGCGTGTGCGTAGGAATTTTTTTGAAATTACTACGAAACCCAGCAATAATAACATAATTGGATCACATAACTATCCCTCAACATGCAACAAAGTGAAGGAAATATGCCCTAGAGGCAATAATAAAGTTATTATTTATTTCCTTATTTCATGATAAATGTTTATTATTCATGCTAGAATTGTATTAACCGGAAACATAATACATGTGTGAATACATAGACAAACAGAGTGTCACTAGTATGCCTCTACTTGACTAGCTCGTTAATCAAAGATGGTTATGTTTCCTAACCATAGACAAAGAGTTGTTATTTGATTAATGGGATCACATCATTAGGAGAATGATGTGATTGACTTGACCCATTCTGTTAGCTTAGCACTCGATCGTTTAGTATGTTGCTATTGCTTTCTTCATGACTTATACATGTTCCTATGACTATGAGATTATGCAACTCCCGTTTCCCGGAGGAACACTTTGTGTGCTACCAAACGTCACAACGTAACTGGGTGATTATAAAGGAGCTCTACAGGTGTCTCCAAAGGTACATGTTGGGTTGACGTATTTCGAGATTAGGATTTGTCACTCCGATTGTCGGAGAGGTATCTCTGGGCCCTCTCGGTAATGCACATCACCTAAGCCTTGCAAGCAATGCAACTAAATGAGTTAGTTGCGAGATGATGTATTACGGAACGAGTAAAGAGACTTGCCCGTAATGAGATTGAACTAGGTATTGATATACCGATGACAAAGAGAACAACGTATGTTGTTATGCGGTCTGACCGATAAAGATCTTCGTAGAATATGTGGGAGCCAATATGAGCATCCAGGTTCCGCTATGGGTTATTGACCGGAGACATGTCTCGGTCATGTCTATATTGTTCTCGAACCCGTAGGGTCCGCACGCTTAAGGTTTCGATGATAGTTATATTATGAGTTTATGAGTTTTGATGTACCGAAGTTGGTTCGGAGTCCCGGATATGATCGCGGACATAACGAGGAGTCTCGAAATGGTCGAGACATAAAGATTGATATATTGGATGGCTATATTCGGACATCGAAAGTGTTCCGGGGAAGTTTCGGATAAAACCGGAGTACCGGGGGGTTACCGGAACCCCCCGGGGGGTTAATGGTCCTCATGGGCCTAAAGTGGAGAAGAGGAGGGGCCGTGAGGGCAGGCCGCGCGCCCCCTCTCCCCCTAGTCTGAATTGGACAAGGAGGGAGGGGCGGCGCCCCCCCTTTCCTTCCTCTCCTCTCTCCCTTCCTTCCCCCTCTCCTACTTGGACAAGGAAAGGGAGGGGAGTCCTACTCCCGGTAGGAGTAGGACTCCTCCTGCGCGCCTCCTACTAGGGCCGGCCGCACCCCCCTTGGCTCCTTTATATACGGAGGCAGGGGGCACCCCTAGACACACAAGTTGATCCACGTGACCGTTTTCTTAGCCGTGTGCGGTGCCCCCTTCCATCATAATCCTCGATAATACTGTAGTGGTGCTTAGGCGAAGCCCTGCGACAGTTGAACATCAAGATCGTCACCACGCCGTCGTGCTGACGGAACTCTTCCCCGACACTTTGCTGGATCGGAATCCGGGGATCGTCATCGAGCTGAACGTGTGCTGAAACTCGGAGGTGCCGTAGTTTCGGTGCTTGGATCGGTCGGATCGTGAAGACGTACGACTACATCAACCGCGTTGATATAACGCTTCCGCTGTCAGTCTAGAAGGGTACGTAGATCACACTCTCCCCTCGTTGCTATGCATCACCATGATCTTGCGTGTGCGTAGGAAATTTTTTGAAATTACTACGTTCCCCAACAGTGGCATCCGAGCCTAGGTTTTATGTGTTGATGTTATATGCACGAGTAGAACACAAGTAAGTTGTGGGCGATATAAGTCATACTGCTTACCAGCATGTCATACTTTGGTTCGGAGGTATTGTTGGATGAAGCGGCCCGGACCGACATTACGCGTACGCTTACGCGAGACCGGTTCTCCCGACGTGCTTTGCACAAAGGTGGCTAGCGGGTGTCAGTTTCTCCAACTTTAGTTGAACCGAGTGTGACTACACCTGGTCCTTGCAAAGGTTAAAACAGCACCAACTTGACAAACTATCGTTGTGGTTTTGATGCGTAGGTAAGATTAGTTCTTGCTTAAGCCCATAGCAGCCACATAAAACTTGCAACAACAAAGTAGAGGACGTCTAACTTGTTTTTGCAGGGCATGTTGTGATGTGATATGGTCAAGACATGATGCTAAATTTTATTGTATGAGATGATCATGTTTTGTAACCAAGTTATCGGCAACTGGCAGGAGCCATATGGTTGTCGCTTTATTGTATGCAATGCAATTGCGCTGTAATGCTTTACTTATCACTAAGTGGTAGCGATAGTGATGGAAGCATAAGATTGGCGAGACGACAACGATGCTACGATGGTGATCAAGGTGTCGTGCCGGTGACGATGGTGATCATGACGGTCCTTCGGAGATGGAGATCACAAGTACAAGAAGATGATGGCCATATCATATCACTGATATTGATTGCATGTGATGTTTATCTTTTATGCATCTTATCTTGCTTTGATTGACGGTAGCATTATAAGATGATCTCTCACTAAATTTCAAGATAAAAGTGTTCTCCCTGAGTATGCACCGTTGCCAAAGTTCGTCGTGCCCAGACACCACGTGATGATCGGGTGTGATAAGCTCTACGTCCATCTACAACGGGTGCAAGCCAGTTTTGCACACGCAGAATACTCAGGTTAAACTTGACGAGCCTAGCATATGCAGATATGGCCTCGGAACACTGAGACCGAAAGGTCGAGCGTGAATCATATAGTAGATATGATCAACATAGCGATGTTCACCATTGAAAACTACTCCATTTCACGCGATGATCGGTTATGGTTTAGTTGATTTGGATCACGTAATCACGTAGAATATTAGAGGGATGTCTTTCTAAGTGGGAGTTCTTAAGTAATATGATTAATTGAACTTAAATTTATCATGAACTTAGTACCTGATAGTATCTTGCTTGTTTATGTTTGATTGTAGATAGATGGCCCGTGCTGTTGTTCCATTAAATTTTAATGCGTTCCTTGAGAAAGCAAAGTTGAAAGATGATGGTAGCAATTACACGGAGTGGGTCCATAACTTGAGGATTATCCTCATTGCTGCACAGAAGAATTACGTCCTGGAAGCACCGCTGGGTGCCAGGCCTGCTGCTGGAGCAACACCAGATGTTATGAACGTCTGGCAGAGCAAAGCTGATGACTACTCGATAGTTCAATGTGCCATGCTTTACGGCTTAGAATCGGGACTTCAACGACGTTTTGAACGTCATGGAGCATATGAGATGTTCCAGGAGTTGAATTTAATATTTCAAGCAAATGCCCGGATTGAGAGATATGAAGTCTCCAATAAGTTCTATAGCTGCAAGATGGAGGAGAACAGTTCTGTCAGTGAGCATATACTCAAAATGTCTGGGTATAATAATCACTTGATTCAATTGGGAGTTAATCTTCCAGATGATTGCGTCATTGACAGAATTCTCCAATCACTGCCACCTAGCTACAAGAGCTTCGTGATGAACCATAATATGCAAGGGATGAATAAGACTATTCCCGAGCTCTTCGCAATGCTAAAAGCTGCGGAGGTAGAAATCAGAAAGGAGCATCAAGTGTTGATGGTCAACAAGACCACTGGTTTCAAGAAAAAGGGCAAAGGGAAGAAGAAGGGGAACTTCAAAAAGAACAGCAAGCAAGTTGCTGCTCAAGAGAAGAAACCCAAATCTGGACCTAAGCCTGAAACTGAGTGCTTCTACTGCAAGCAGACTGGTCACTGGAAGCGGAACTGCCCAAAGTATTTGGCGGATAAGAAGGATGGCAAGGTGAACAAAGGTATATGTGATATACATGTTATTGATGTGTACCTTACTAGAGCTCGCAGTAGCACCTGGGTATTTGATACTGGTTCTGTTTCTTATATTTGCAACTCGAAACAGGGACTACGGATTAAGAGAACACTGGCGAAGGACGAGGTGACGATGCGCGTGGGAAATGGTTCCAAAGTCGATGCGATCGCGGTCGGCATGCTACCTCTACTTCTACCATCGGGATTAGTATTAGACCTAAATAATTGTTATTTGGTGCCAGCGTTGAGCATGAACATTATATCTGGATCTTGTTTGATGCGAGACGGTTATTCATTTAAATCAGAGAATAATGGTTGTTCTATTTATATGAGTAATATCTTTTATGGTCATGCACCCTTGAAGAGTGGTCTATTTTTGATGAATGTCGATAGTAGTGATACACATATTCATAATGTTGAAGCCAAAAGATGCAGAGTTGATAATGATAGTGCAACTTATTTGTGGCACTGCTGTTTAGGTCATATCGGTGTAAAACGCATGAAGAAACTCCATACTGATGGAGTTTTGGAACCACTTGATTATGAATCACTTGGTACTTGCGAACCGTGCCTCATGGGAAAGATGACTAAAACACCGTTCTCCGGTACTATGGAGAGAGCAACAGATTTGTTGGAAATCATACATACAGATGTATGTGGTCCAATGAATGTTGAAGCTTGTGGCGGATATCATTATTTTCTCACCTTCACGGATGATTTAAGCAGATATGGGTATATCTACTTAATGAAACATAAGTCTGAAACATTTGAAAAGTTCAAAGAATTTCAGAGTGAAGTTGAAAATCATCGTAACAAGAAAATAAAGTTTCTACGATCTGATCATGGAGGAGAATATTTGAGTTACGAGTTTGGTCTACATTTGAAACAATGCGGAATAGTTTTGCAACTCACGCCACCTGGAACACCACAGCGTAATGGTGTGTCCGAACATCGTAATCGTACTTTACTTGATATGGTGCGATCTATGATGTCTCTTACAGATTTACCGCTATCGTTTTGGGGTTATGCTCTAGAGACAGCCGCATTCACGTTAAATAGGGCACCATCAAAATCCGTTGAGACGGCGCCTTATGAACTGTGGTTTGGCAAGAAACCAAAGTTGTCGTTTCTAAAAGTTTGGGGTTGCGATGCTTATGTGAAGAAACTTCAACCTAATAAGCTCGAATCCAAATCAGAGAAATGTGTCTTCATAGGATACCCAAAAGAGACTATTGGGTACACCTTCTATCACAGATCCGAAGGCAAGACATTTGTCGCTAAGAATGGATCCTTTCTGGAGAAGGAGTTTCTCTCGAAAGAAGTGAGTGGGAGGAAAGTAGAACTTGATGAGGTAACTGTACCTGCTCCCTTATTGGAAAGTAGTACATCGCAGAAACAGGTTTCTGTGACACCTACACCAATTAGTGAGGAAGCTAATGATAATGATCATGAAACTTCAGAACAAGTTACTACTGAACCTCGTAGATCAACCAGAGTAAGATCCGCACCAGAGTGGTACGGTAATCCTATTCTGGAAGTCATGCTACTAGATCATGGTGAACCTACGAACTATGAAGAAGCGATGGTGAGCCCAGATTCCACAAAATGGCTCGAAGCCATGAAATCTGAGATGGGATCCATGTATGAAAACAAAGTATGGACTTTGGTTGACTTGCCCAGTGATCGGCAAGCAATTGAGAATAAATGGATCTTCAAGAAGAAGACTGACGCTGATGGTAATGTTACTGTCTACAAAGCTCGACTTGTCGCAAAAGGTTTTCGACAAGTTCAAGGGATTGACTACGATGAGACCTTCTCACCCGTAGCGATGCTTAAGTCTGTCCGAAACATGTTAGCAATTGCCGCATTTTATGATTATGAAATTTGGTAGATGGATGTCAAAACTGCATTCCTAAATGGATTTCTGGAAGAAGAGTTGTATATGATGCAGCCGGAACGTTTTGTCGATCCAAAGGGAGCTAACAAAGTGTGCAAGCTCCAGCGATCCATTTATGGACTAGTGCAAGCCTCTCGGAGTTGGAATAAACGCTTTGATAGTGTGATCAAAGCATTTGGTTTTGTATAGACTTTTGGAGAAGCCTGTATTTACAAGAAAGTGAGTGGGAGCTCTGTAGCATTTCTGATATTATATGTAGATGCCATATTACTAATCGGAAATGATATAGAATTTCTGGATAGCATAAAGGGATACTTGAATAAGAGTTTTTCAATGAAAGACCTCAGTGAAGCTGCTTACATATTAGGCATTAAGATCTATAGAGATAGATCAAGACGCTTAATTGGACTTTCACAAAGCACATACCTTGACAAAGTTTTCAAAAAGTTCAAAATGGATTAAGCAAAGAAAGGATTCTTGCCTGTGTTACAAGGTGTGAAATTGAGTAAGACTCAATGCCCCACCAATGCAGAAGATAGAGAGAAAATGAAAGATGTTCCCTATGCTTCATCCATAGGCTCTATCATGTATGCAATGCTGTGTACCAGACCTGATGTGTGTCTTGCTATAAGTCTAGCAGGGAGGTACCAAAGTAATCCAGGAGTGGATCACTTGACAGTGGTCAAGAACATCCTGAAATACCTGAAAAGGACTAAGGATATGTTTCTCATATATGGAGGTGAAAAAGAGCTCATCGTAAATGGTTACGTTGATGCAAGCTTTGACACTGATCCGGACGATTCTAAATCGCAAACCGGATACGTATTTACATTAAACGGTGGAGCTGTCAGTTGGTGCAGTTCTAAACAAAGCGTTGTGGCGGGATCTACATGTGAAGCGGAGTACATAGCTGCTTCGGAAGCAGCAAATGAAGGAGTCTGGATGAAGGAGTTCATATCCGATCTAGGTGTCATACCTAGTGCATCGGGTCCAATAAAAATCTTTTGTGACAATACTGGTGCAATTGCCTTGGCAAAGGAATCCAGATTTCACAAGAGAACTAAGCACATCAAGAGACGCTTCAATTTCATCCGGGATCTAGTCCAGGTGGGAGACATAGAGATTTGCAAGATACATACGGATCTGAATGTTGCAGACCCATTGACTAAGCCTCTTCCACGAGCAAAACATGATTAGCACCAAAGCTCCATGGGTGTTAGAATCATTACTGTGTAATCAAGATTATTGACTCTAGTGCAAGTGGGAGACTGAAGGAAATATGCCCTAGAGGCAATAATAAAGTTATTATTTATTTCCTTATTTCATGATAAATGTTTATTATTCATGCTAGAATTGTATTAACCGGAAACATAATACATGTGTGAATACATAGACAAACAGAGTGTCACTAGTATGCCTCTACTTGACTAGCTCGTTAATCAAAGATGGTTATGTTTCCTAACCATAGACAAAGAGTTGTTATTTGATTAACGGGATCACATCATTAGGAGAATGATGTGATTGACTTGACCTATTCCGTTAGCTTAGCACTCGATCGTTTAGTATGTTGCAGTTGCTTTCTTCATGACTTATACATGTTCCTATGACTATGAGATTATGCAACTCCCGTTTACCGGAGGAATACTTTGTGTGCTACCAAACGTCACAACGTAACTGGGTGATTATAAAGGAGCTCTACAGGTGTCTCCAAAGGTACATGTTGGGTTGACGTATTTCGAGATTAGGATTTGTCACTCCGATTGTCGGAGAGGTATCTCTGGGCCCTCTCGGTAATGCACATCACCTAAGCCTTGCAAGCAATGCAACTAAATGAGTTAGTTGCGAGATGATGTATTACGGAATGAGTAAAGAGACTTGCCGGTAATGAGATTGAACTAGGTATTGATATACCGACGATCGAATCTCGGGCAAGTAACATACCGATGACAAAGGGAACAACGTATGTTGTTATGCGGTCTGACCGATAAAGATCTTCATAGAATATGTGGGAGCCAATATGAGCATCCAGGTTCCGCTATTGGTTATTGACCGGAGACATGTCTCGGTCATGTCTACATTGTTCTCGAACCCGTAGGGTCCGCACGCTTAAGGTTTCGATGACAGTTATATTATGAGTTTATGAGTTTTGATGTACCAAAGTTGGTTCGGAGTCCCGGATATGATCGCGGACATAACGAGGAGTCTCGAAATGGTCGAGACATAAAGATTGATATATTGGATGGCTATATTCGAACACCGGAAGTGTTCCAGGGAAGTTTCGGATAAAACCGGAGTACCGGGGGGTTACCGGAACCCCCCGGGGGGTTAATGGGCCTCATGGGCCTAAAGTGGAGAAGAGGAGGGGCTGCGAGGGCAGGCCGCGCGCCCCCTCTCCCCCTAGTCCGAATTGGACAAGGAGGGAGGGGCGGCGCCCCCCCTTTCCTTCCTCTCCTCTCTCCCTTCCTTCCCCCTCTCCTACTTGGACAAGGAAAGGGAGGGGAGTCCTACTCCCGGTAGGAGTAGGACTCCTCCTGCGCGCCTCCTACTAGGGCCGGCCGCACCCCCCCCCCCTTGGCTCCTTTATATACGGAGGCAGGGGGCACCCCTAGACACACAAGTTGATCCACGTGATCGTTTTCTTAGCCGTGTGCGGTGCCCCCTTCCACCATAATCCTCGATAATACTGTAGTGGTGCTTAGGCGAAGCCCTGCGACAGTTGAACATCAAGATCGTCATCACGCCGTCGTGCTGACGGAACTCTTCCCCGACACTTTGCTGGATCGGAGTCCGGGGATCGTCATCGAGCTGAACGTGTGCTGAAACTCGGAGGTGCCGTAGTTTCGGTGCTTGGATCGGTCGGATCGTGAAGACGTACGACTACATCAACCGCGTTGATATAACGCTTCCGATGTCGGTCTACAAGGGTACGTAGATCACACTCTCCCGTCGTTTCTATGCATCACCATGATCTTGCGTGTGCGTAGGAATTTTTTTGAAATTACTACGTTCCCCAACACAAAGAGTCACTCCAAAGTCACTAATAGCGGAGAACAAACGAAGAGATTATGGTAGGGTACGAAACCACCTCAAAGTTATTCTTCCAATCAATCTGTTGGGCTATTCCTATAAGTGTCACAAACAGCCCTAGAGTTCGTACTAGAATAACACCTTAAGACACAAATCAACCAAAACCCTAATGTCACCTAGATACTCCAATGTCACCTCAAGTATCCGTGGGTATGATTATACGATATGCATCACACAATCTCAGATTCATCTATTCAACCAACACATAGAACCTCAAAGAGTGCCCCAAAGTTTCTACCGGAGAATCACGACGAAAATGTGTGCCAACCCCTATGCATAAGTTCATGGGCAGAACCCGCAAGTTGGTCACCAAAACATACATCAAGTGAATCACGTGATATCCCATTGTCACCACAGATACGCACGGCAGGACATACATCAAGTGTTCTCAAATCATTAAAGACTCAATCCGATAAGATAACTTTAAAGGGAAAACTCAATCCATTACAAGAGAGTAGAGGGGGAGAAGAAACATAAGATCCAACTATAATAGCAAAGCTCGCGATACATCAAGATCGTATCACCTCGAGAACATGAGAGAGAGAGAGAGAGATCAAACACATATCTACTGGTACATACCCTCAGCCCCGAGGGAGAACTACTCCCTCCTCGTCATGGAGTGCACCGGGATGATGAAGATGGCCACCGGAGAGGGATTGCCCCCTCTGGCAGGGTGCCGGAACGGGTCTAGATTGGTTTTCGGTGGCTACGGAGGCTTCTGGCGGCGGAACTCCCGATCTATTGTGCTCCTCGATCGTTTTAGGGTATATGGGTATATATAGGAGGACGAAGTACGTCGGGGGAGCCATGAGGGGCCCACGAGGGTGGAGGGCGCGCCCCCTGCCTCGTGGCTTCCTCGTTGATCCCCTGACGTGCACTCCAAGTCTCTTGTGTTGCTTTCTTTCCAAAAATAACTTTTCCGAAGGTTTTATTTCGTTTGGACTCCGTTTGATATTCCTTTTCTTCGAAACCCTAAAACAAGGAAAAAACAGAAACTGGCACTGGGCTCTAGGTTAATAGGTTAGTCCCAAAAATCATATAAAATAGCATATAAATGCATATAAAACATCCAAGGTTGATAATATAATAGCATGGAACGATCAAAAATTATAGATACGTTGGAGACGTATCAGCATCCCCAAGCTTAATTCCTGCTCGTCCTCAAGTAGGTAAATGATAAAAACATAATTTTTAATGTGGAATTCTACCTAACATATTTCTCTAAGTAATTCTCTTCATTGTGGCAATAATATTCAGATCCATAAGATTCAAGACAAAAGTTTAATATTGACATAAAAATAATAATACTTCAAGCATACTTACCAAGTAATTATGTCTTCTCAAAATAACATGGCCAAAGAAAGTTATCCCTACAAAATCATATAGTCTAGCTATGCTCTATCTTCACCACACAAAATATTTAAATCATGCACAACCCCAATGACAAGCCAAGCAATTGTTTCATACTTTTGATGTTCTCAAACTTTTTCAATCTTCACGCAATACATGAGCGTGAGCCATGGACATAGCACTATAGGTGGAATAGAATGGTGGTTGTGGAGAAGACAAAAAGGAGAAGATAGTCTCACATCAACTAGGCGTATCAACGGGCTATGGAGATGCCCATCAATAGATATCAATGTGAGTGAGTAGGGATTGCCATGCAATGGATGCACTAGAGCTATAAGTGTATGAAAGCTCAACAAAAGAAACTAGTGGGTGTGCATCCAACTTGCTTGCTCACGAAGACCTAGGGCATTTTGAGGAAGCCCATCATTGGAATATACAAGCCAAGTTCTATAATGTGAAATTCCCACTAGTATATGAAAGTGACAACATAGGAGACTCTCTATCATGAAGATCATGGTGCTACTTTAAATCACAAGTGTGGTAAAAAGGATAGTAACATTGCCCCTTCTCTCTTTTTCTCTTTTTTTATTTGGGCATTTTCTCTTTTTATGGCCTCTTTTTTTTGGGGGGGGGGGGCTTTTCTCTTTTTTTATGGCCTCTTTTTTTAGTCCGGAGTCTCATCCCGACTTGTGGGGGAATCATAGTCTCCATCATCCTTTCCTCACATGGGACAATGCTCTAATAATGATGATCATCACACTTTTATTTACTTACAACTCAAGAATTACAACTCGATACTTAGAACAAGATATGACTCTATATGGATGCCTCTGGCGGTGTACCGGGATGTGCAATGACTCATGAGTGACATGTATGAAAGAATTATCTACGATGGCTTTGCCACAAATACAGTGTCAACTACATGATCATGCATAGCAATATGACAATGATGGATCGTGTCATAATAAACAGAACGGTGGAAAGTTGCATGGAAATATATCTCGGAATGGCTATGGAAATGCCATAATAGGTAGATATGGTGGCTGTTTTGAGGAAGGTATATGGTGGGTTTATGATACTGGCGAAAGGTGCACGGTATTAGAGAGGCTAGCAATGGTGGAAGGGGGAGAGTGCGTATAATCCATGGACTCAACATTAGTCATAAGGAACTCACATACTTATTGCAAAAATCTATTAGTTATCGAAACAAAGTACTACGCGCATGCTCCTAGGGGGATAGATTGGTAGGAAAAGACCATCGCTCGTCCCCGACCGCCACTCATAAGGAGGACACTCAATAAATAAATCATACTCCGACTTCATCACATAACGGTTCACCATACGTGCATGCTACAGGAACCACAAACTTTAACACAAGTATCTTTGAAATTCACAACTACTCAACTAGCATGACTCTAATATCACCATCTTCATATCTCAAAATAATCATAAAGAATCAAACTTCTCATAGTATTCAATGCACTTTATATGAAAGTTTTTATTATATCCCGCTTGGATGCCCATCATATTAGGACTAGTTTCATAACCAAAGCAAACTACCATGCTGTTCTAAAGACTCTCAAAATAATATAAGTGAAGCACGAGAGTTCATCTATTTCTATAAAATAAATCAATCGACGTGCTCTAAAAATATATAAGTGAAGCACTAGAGCAAATGACAAACTACTTTGAAAGATATAAGTGAAGATCAATGAGTAGTCGAACGATTATGCAACTATATGAAGACTCTCTAACATTTAAGAATTTCACATATTGGGATTTTATTCAAACAGCAAGCAAATCTTAACAAAATAAATTGACTCTCCAAGCAAAACACATATCATGTGGTGAATAAAAATATAGCTCCAAGTAAAGTTACCGATGAACGAAGACGAAAAAGGGGATGCCTTCCGGGGCATCCCCGGGCTAAGGCTTTTGGTTGTCCTTGAATATTACCTTGGGGGTGCCTTGGGCATCCCCAAGCTTAGGCTCTTGCCACTCCTTATTCCATAGTCCATCGAATCTTCACCCAAAACTTGAAAACTTCACAACACAAAACTTAATAGAAAACTCGTGAGCTCCGTTAGCGAAAGAAAGCAAAACACCACTTCGAGGTACTGTAATGAACTCATTATTTATTTATATTGGTATTAAGCCTACTTTATTCCAACTTCTCTATGGTTTATAAACTCTTTTACTAGCCATAGATTCATCAAAATAAGTAAACAACACATGAAAAACAGAATCTGTCAAAAACAGAACAGTCTGTGGTAATCTGTAACTAATGCAACTTCTGGAACTCATAAAATTCTCAAATAAATTTCTGGACGTGAGGAATTTGTCTATTAATCATCTGCAAAAATAATTAACTAAATAGCACTTTCCAATAAAAAATGGCAGCAACTCTCGTGAGCGCTAAAGTTTCTGTTTTTTACAGCATGATCATAAAGACTTCACCCAAGTCTTCCCAAAGGTTCTACTTGGCACAAACACTAATTCAAACACAAAACCACATCTAAACACAAGCTATATGGATTATTTATTACAAAACAGAAACAAAAAGCAAGGAATAAAAAAAAGTTGGGTTGACTCCCAACAAGCGCTATCATTTAACGCCCCTAGCTAGGCATGATAATTTCAACGATGCTCACATAAAAGATAAGAATTATAACATAAAGAGAGCATCATGAAGAATATTAATAGCACATTTAAGTCTAACCCACTTCCTATGCATAGGGATTTTGTGAGCAAACAACTTGTGGGAACAAGAATCAACTTGCATAGGAAGGTAAAACAAGCATAACTTCAAAACTTTAAGCACATAGAGAGGAAACTTGATATTATTGCAATTCTTACAAGCATATATTCCTCCCTCATAATAATTTTCAGTAGAATCATGAATGAATTCAACAATATAACCAGCACCTAAAGCATTCTTTTCATGATCTACAAGCATAGAATTTTTATTACTCTCCACATAAGCAAAATTCTTCTCATTCAGGATAGTGGGAGTATCATAAGAGACTTGAATACTATAAATTGTTTCCACATTAAAAGAGTAATGTTCATAAAAGGGGTAATCATAATCATGACAAGTTTTATAAATATAATCCTCACTACTTTTTATAGCATAAGTATCATCACAATAATCATCATAAGTAGGAGGCATGCTATCATCATTATAGATTTGCATATCAAAACTTGGGAGACTAAAAATATCATCTTCATTAAACGTAGCATCCCCAAGCTTGGGACAAACATTAATTGCAGCAAATATATTCTCAAAAACAACATCTTCATCAAACATAGCATCCCCAAGCTTGGCCTTTTTCATATCATAAGCATAATCACTCTCATCATTAATAGTATGGATAGCACCAATAGTATAGCAATTATCATATTCTTCCAAGCAAGTGCCAAAAAGATTTTCAAGATCATAAGAAGTATCATTATCTTTCACAATTATATTTTCATGAGGCACAATAGTAATAGGAGCAGCATTATTTGGGAGAGATATCTTTTTACCTCTCTTCCTTTTTCTTTTCTTCTTCTTCACCACATCATGTGTGGGTTCAATCCTCTTTTTGGAGCTCCTTATTAATGAGATTGGCTGAATAGAAGGCTCCTCCTCGTTACCTGATTCATCATAAGAAATAATAGGAGAATATTGGGAAGTTTCTTCCCTTTCATTAGTATTCTCTTCATCTTCTATTTGTTTTCTTTCCTTTATGTAATTGGCAATATAAGGATTTTCAATGCAATTCACCGCGCAATACATCTAAATTTCCTCTAGATCAAAACCAAGAAGTTTATAACGGGCAAATTCTGAAAGATGCTTAGTTATACATTTCATTTCTTCGTAACCCATAAGCAAACTTAGTTCATTATAATGTGCAAGGGAAATCAAGTCATCATAATTTTTGGACACGATTAGATCATGAAACAATTTGCATCGGATAGCTAAATGATCATGTTCATTGCAAAGTCCACAAGTACGGCCAAGAAAATTTAAATTTTCAGCACAATCATCTAGCCTTTCTTGCAAGTACTTATGCTTCTTGCAATATCTATCTTCCCTATTTGGTGTATACTTACAAACCCAATGCACTCCACAATAATTAACATATTTATAGGAGACATTTTCATCGTAACTAGTGCAATCATCATTGGTACCATGGATATTCAAGGAGTTCATACTAACAACATTGCAATCATGCTCATCATTCAAAGATTTAGTGCCAAACATTTTAATGCATTCTTTTTCTAGCATTTGAGCACAATTTTCTTTTCCATCATACTCACGAAAGATATTAAAAAGGTGAAGCGTATGAGACAAACTCAATTCCATTTTTTAGTTTTCTTGTATAAACTAAACTAGTGCTAAAGCAAGAAACTAAAAGACTCGATTGCAAGATCTAAAGATATACCTTCAAGCGCTAACCTCCCCGGCAACGGCGCCAGAAAAGAGCTTAGTGACGGGGTGTTAGTGCCGCTTACCTAGCCTCCCCGGCAACGGCGCCAGAAAAGAGCTTGATGTCTACTACACAACCTTCTTCTTGTAGACGTTGTTGGGCCTCCAAGTGCAGAGGTTTGTAGGACAGTAGAAAATTTCCCTCAAGTGGATGACCTAAGGTTTATCAATCTGTAGGAGGCGTAGGATGAAGATGGTCTCTCTCAAGCAACCCTGCAACCAAATAACAAAGAGTCTCTTGTGTCCCCAACACACCCAATACAACGATAAATTGTATAGGTGCACTAGTTCGGCAAAGAGATGTAGATACAAGTGGTATATGGATAGTAGATATAGGCTTTTGTAATCTGAAAATATAAAAACAGCAAGGTAACTAATGATAAAAGTGAGCACAAACGGTATTGCAATGCTAGGAAACAAGGCCTAGGGTTCATACTTTCACTAGTGCAAGTTCTCTCAACAATAATAACATAATTGGATCACATAACTATCCCTCAACATGCAACAAAGAGTCACTCCAAAGTCACTAATAGCGGAGAACAAATGAAGAGATTATGGTAGGGTACGAAACCACCTCAAAGTTATTCTTTCCAATCAATCCGTTGGGCTATTCCTATAAGTGTCACAAACAGCCCTAGAGTTCGTACTAGAATAACACCTTAAGACACAAATCAACCAAAACCCTAATGTCACCTAGGTACTCCAATGTCACCTCAAGTATCCGTGGGTATGATTATACGATATGCATCACATAATCTCAGATTCATCTATTCAACCAACACATAGAACCTCAAAGAGTGCCCCAAAGTTTCTACCGGAGAATCACAATGAAAACGTGTGCCAACCCCTATGCATAAGTTCATGGGCGGAGCCCGCAAGTTGGTCACCAAAGCATACATCAAGTGAATCACGTGATATCCCATTGTCACCACAGATACGCACGGCAGGACATACATCAAGTGTTCTCAAATCATTAAAGACTCAATCCAATAAGATAACTTCAAATAGAAAACTCAATCCATTACAAGAGAGTAGAGGGGGATAAGAAACATAAGATCCAACTATAATAGCAAAGCTCGCGATACATTAAGATTGTATCACCTCAAGAACACGAGAGAGAGAGAGAGGTCAAACACATAGCTACTGGTACATACCCTCAGCCCCGAGGGAGAACTACTCCCTCCTCGTCATGGAGAGCACCGGGATGATGAAGATGGCCACCGGAGAGGGATTGCTCCCTTCGGCAGGGTGTAGGAGCAGGTCTAGATTGGTTTTCGGTGGCTACGGAGGCTTCTGGCGGTGGAACTCCCGATCTATTGTGCTCCTTGATCGTTTTAGGGTATATGGGTATATATAGGAGGAATAAGTACGTCAGGGGAGCCACAGGGGCCCACAAGGGTGGAGGGCGCGCCCCCCTGCCTCATGGCTTCCTCGTTGATCCCCTGACGTGCACTCCAAGTCTCCTGTATTGCTTTCTTTACAAAAATAAATTTTCCGAAGGTTTCATTTTGTTTGGACTCCGTTTGATATTCCTTTTCTTCGAAACCCTAAAACAAGAAAAAAAACAGAAACTGGCACTAAGCTCTAGGTTAATAGGTTAGTTCCAAAAATCATATAAAATACATATAAATGCATATAAAACATCCAAGGTTGGTAATATAATAGCATGGAACAATCAAAATTATAGATACATTAAAGACGTATCAATTTCTATCCTAGGTTTCTTCCTACATCTATAAACCCAATAATCCATTATTCCAAAGTGGGTCATTTGTTCCCCGACAATCCTTGTTCCAAAATGAGCCTAATAATAATACCCCCTACCTTCTAAAATAAGCACCGTGGGTATTCCTTGCATGACCTAAACGCTCTTATATTTATGGAAAAGGTTCAAAATCATTTGACTGTCCTTTCTCTCTCGTAAGCCCCAATCTTATCCTATCTCTAAGGCTGGTCATAATGGTAGTATCATAACTAGTATCATGCATGCCAACTAGATAATTTTGATGAGGTGTTATAGAATTAAATGAAGAAAGAGAGCGTTGAGCATCATATCATGATACCGTATCATAATAAATGTTATGCTAATATGTGTCATGCATGACAATAAATAAAGTACTACTTGATACTAATATATGATACTATTCATTAGTGAGGTAGTATCATACACTAGTATCATATGCATGATACTAGTATATGATACTCCCATCACAACCAGCCTAATGAAGCTCCTCCTTCACTCATTTCTTCTTCTTTCTTACATACCTCATTGTCAGAGGAGATTAGCCACGACGAGCACAACCACATCAGCTAGGAAATCGGAAGAGTTTGACGCCGGTCGTCGGCACTAGCAGCCGGAGCTCCTCCGCTACATCGCTGGAGGCGCATAGCTGCAAAGCAGCGTCCATGGAGGGGAGACATGGCAAGCACCACCACAGCAGCAGGGAACAGGGGAGGCGCTGTCAGCGATACGACACGGCGCCGGTCGACGAACGCCGGTGCTGCAACGCGTCCATGGCCGCTGGGATGCGTCGCAGCAACTTTTCCATCGTTGTCGTGCCGCCTTGCAACCTCATGTGCCAATGCAGTACTCGCGCGCCCGCGGCAGAGCTGCAATGGAGCGATCGGCACCGCGACGGAGATGCAATGGAGCTGCAAGTCGCCGACAGCGAAGCTGCAATGGAGCGCTCGGCGCCGGCGGCGGAGTTGCAATGGAGTTGCAAGTTGCCCGCTACGAAGCTACAATGGAGCGCTCGACGCTGGCGGCGGAGCTGCAATGAAGCGCTCGGCGCCGGCGGCGGAGCTGCAAATCGCCTGCTATGAAGCTGCAATGAAGAGCTCGTCGTTGACTCCCCTGTGCTTCGATGCAGCACTCGTGCCCGGTGCTCCATCGCATCGCTCGCCGGCGGCTCGATGCAGCGCCGTCCGTGGCTCAATGTACCGGCGCCAGCGGCTCTTGGGAGGAGCCCGTGTTGCATTGAAGCGTTGTTGCCACGCCGGGAGTCTTCGTCGTTGCCATGACTGGTGGCGGTAATGCGTCTGCAAGGTGAGGAACGACTTTGCTGCAAGGCAGGGAATGGCGCTGGGGACGAGCCTGGTGCTGCGAGCGAGCATGGCATGTGGCTGCGACTGCGAGCTAGTTTAGGGGCGCTTAGCGGAGCTCACCTCCCTATCTCAGGGATCCCGTGTGTTTGTGGGGAGATTTTTGGCGTTGGCTGCCACGTGAGGAAGACAGGCCGCGCGCGGCGTTGTACGTGTGAGAACGACCTGGCGTAGGTTGACTAATCACACGTCTCTGAAGGCTTTGGCCCTGTTTGGATACTCTAACTCAGTTAGAGGTTAGAGTTAAATTCTAACCTTGAACTAACTCTAACCAAAGAGTTCTTTGAATGGTAGGGTTAGATTGACAATAAATATTCTTTCTCAATCATTTAATTTTTTGAACCCTGTTTGGATGAAAGGGGTAACTTTTTTTACTATTTTTTCTAATGGGCCCAAAAAAACTAACCCAAATAAGCTCGGATGGCTGAGATCCAACTAATCCAGACTAACCCATTATGTTTAGATACTTTTGGGTTATTTGAACCTCAACTAATTTAGGGATCTAAACACGACCTTTGATCGCACGGCTAGGACCCGAGAAAATCAATCGGATGATTTGTAGCAACCACCTTTATTTATTTACGAAAGGATTTCTTCCCGTTGCAATCACATGGTGGCGTGATGGGCCCACTCTTTGTACACTATACCGTTTATGTGACAATTTTTACTTCAGTTTCTTCATATTGCCTGGCGGTTTGGAGGTACCCCTTCTGTTGTAGTCAAATGACCACTATCAAAAGGACTTCCTGTTGTCAGATTAAAGCAAATTTATGAACATCGCCAAAGTCATAATACAATAAACCGTTCATCATGACATCTAAAAGAAACAAGAATGACGCTGTGAAGCAGAATAAGTATCACGTTGCACCTGTTTGGTTCATTAAATAGAAAAGTATTGCTCAATGCTAATGGCACGCCTACAAGGATTAAATTCCTAAAAACAACAAATTGGTTGAAATCCATCGGGTTTCAAGTTCTGAATTAGTACTTTAAACATTGGCTTTGATTGTGACTTCGCAATAATGGATTAAACAGAAGCATGTGCAACTGCAACACCAGGAAGACAAATATTGAGGATACAAGGAAAATAATTGAGGTTAATGGTCTACACAAAGAACGGCCGAAAGTAACACGAAAGGAATCAAGTACAGGAAATATAGCTATTTGTACGAACAGAATGAAGTAAAGTAAAACAAGAAAAATGCCGCAATATGATGGTACAATCTCAAGCAACAGAATCCCAGCATGACACAACCAGAACAGAAACTAGAAAACAAATGCAAGGCAATCCTGGGCAGATGCATGCAGCAAGAAATAATGTTTGGGTTGCCAATAGTTCTGAATCTCAAAGCAGCCGAATGTGCATCTCCACAGTCGAATGATTAGCACCGGTGCCAGCAGAGAACACTCGCTCCACTGATGGAAATAGAAGCTTGGATGCATCACCAAGGCACCAAATAAAACCCTGCGTGTATGAAATGGGAATCAGTCCTCATCCAGAACAGTCACTATGCAAGTATGCAGTTTTTAAAAAGCGACATTCTAGCATTGGGTTCTTACTTGATGAGGTGCTATGTACATCTGGTATATTTGCCTAATGATGTTTTCATAAAAGATATGCTTCTAAAACTGTTAAACTGATCATTGGCAATACTCCGCCAGGTCAATCTGTGGAGGTATTGTTTTTATTTCTGTCCCAAGTTCTTGCTCAATCCTATACCTGCAAACAGAAGAAAACAAACAGTTCAGAAACCTTGGTAGATTAGTAGAAAAGAACTTGTCTTTGTTTCGAAGTATCCTAACAAGCCACTTTAGCAAAGTATCCTTACATGTTGAAACGGTCCTCATAAGTGATTAAGTTCACCGCCAAACCAAGGTGTCCAAATCTTCCAGAACGACCAACCTAGGAAAATGTCAAAGGGGTGGAACTTTTAGATGAATCAAGTTATAAATAAACAAGTACCAGGACGCCAACCGGTTTAGAAACTCAAGACTACTGAAGCCTATTAGTTCAAATAATAAATAATATATAAAGAGAAGCACTAGCAAATAAAGCACTGGTGACATGAAAATACATGCTAGACATGTTTTTGGCATTAACCACAATGCTTTGTCAGTATCATCAGTAAAACGACTCCAGCAATTTCCAAAAGGTTTTGTTGTGGTGATGGTGGTGGTGTGTGTGTAAGTGCAAAGAAATGGAAGGAATTTCCAGCATACATAAGAGTTGAGGCCGAACAGCTGAGTTAGCTTTCCAGTGTTCAGCTAAAGTTAGCCAAGCATAGTTTAAAATGAGCCAAGCAGATAGGAAAAACTACTGGATCAGATACAGATGCATTGAAACAATTCGCTTCAGAAAACACATCAAAAATCTTTATACTGCAAAACTGAGTGAAGCAACATATAAAACTGCTGTGCTGAAACCATGCATAATAAAGAGCTTACCCTATGCAAATATGTTTCAGCAGTCTTGGGGAAGTCAAAATTAATGACAACATTAACAGCTTGAATGTCAATTCCTCTGGTAAAAAGATCTGCAATCATATAATTTCTTGAGATAAGTTCTTCATAGCATTTCCCACAAATAAAGTGCAAAATAGCGATGCATTTAGCATGTATCAACAATCATAGAACTGAAGCAGTACAGAACAACTAGATCTAAGATCATTTTAATTAAGATAGTATAACTCTATTTATACAAATCAGGCTAATGAGTTATTCAAGTATTGCTTTGATGTGTGCTCAACTCAGCAATAACTACTATCAGATAATCCCACCTAGTCCTTCCAACCATCTTCAAGCTCAAGTCAACAATTTAGATAAAATGCAGAAAGTATTAATAGCACTCTAGTTAGTAAACTGAGGATGATATATGGTAGTCTATTTAGAAGATTTGTAGTGCAAACAAGACTACAAGAGAAAGCTAAATTCTTAAACAACAAGAGACAAAAGACAAATTACAAGTTCTAGTGCAAAGAAAGACTACAAGAGTAGTCTAAAGTCTTGATTCAAGACTAGATAAGTTGAGAAAAACAAATTACAAGTTCACTTTAATGTGTTCAGAACTTCTTTAATTCACCAAGGGCATGCTTCGGAGGCCTAATGATTATGATTTACCCGCAGTGAGATATAATAATAAAGAACTCAGATATGCTTACGTAGTGAAAAGAAAGTAAATGATTCATAGGAAGACAACTAGGAAGAAATCAGAAAGTGCATAAAAGAATAACAGAAATGTTAAAAATCTGACTTCAAATTTTTATAGATGGCAAATCAAACGTTTTTCATGGCAATTTATATTAGCGCGAGGGTGGAAAATTTAGTTTGCAAGCACGGCAATTTTCCTGGCAAAAAATGAACTGAGGCAGATTTGCCACGCTCGCCAACTAAACTTGCCATCCTCGGCGAACACAACTTGAAATGAAAAATGCTCGATTGCCATGCCTAAAAATCTGAAGTTCGCTGGATATTCAGGTCCAAGAATAATCGAGAAGATAACAGATGATTCAGAGTATTTCCTAACATAGTGGAAATTTTGATCAAGGCAAAAGGTGGAGAAGAACCTGTGCAAACAAGGTTTCTGCAAGCACCATTCCGAAAATCATGAAACACCCGGTTTCGGTGGTCTTGCAACATTTTAGCATGAATGTAGAAGCACGAATAGCCAAGTTCAGTGATTTTCTTTGCCAGTAGCTCAACTCTATTAACAGAGTTGCAGAATATAATAGACTGATTTATTTGAAGCTGGCGGAGAAAAAAAAGGAGATGTTTCAGTCTCGCAATATGTACAAGAAACGACAAATAACAAGTTTTTTCATATCATGTACCTTTGAGAAAAGCGTGTTCAGACAATGAACCTTTTGCCTTTCTTCTACGAAGGCATAGTATTGTGTGATTCCTTTCAGTGTTAGTTCATCCATCAGATTAATAACATAGGGTCTAGGTAGGTATTTCTGCTTAAAATCCTTGACAGTTACAGGAAAGGTTGCAGAAAACAGCAATAGTTGCCGACTAGCTGGAAGGTAACGAATGAGTTGCTCCACGGAAGGCTGAAACTCAGGAGCTAACAGCTTGTCTGCCTGCATTTCAATGGAAGGAAGTCATGTTATATTTTTGGAAGACAAGTATCAGACATGTTACATTCATTAATGACTTTCCCAGAGATCTGTACAAGATAATCCTTAAAAAAACAAAAAGTAACCAAAGTAACAAAAAAACTACAGTATTTGACAACATTTGGACCAGAAGATTAGTAAATGTGTGTGATTTTGATTTAGCACAACATTAGGAAGGGAACTAACATGTACAGCATCAGAACAAATAAGAGAAGATACAGGAAAGAGTTCTTACTTTTTCCAAGACAGCTCTAACAATATATGATGCTAGACATTAAATTGACATGACTCAAGATCAATTTGAACAAAGTATCATAACTTGAGGTCAATTAAGTGAGAAGAAGCGACATCAATTGAAGATAAATAGCCCAACAAAATTAACATACTTGACTTGGCTTGACTACTGTGATGTAAACATGGTCAACAAAAACAGAATCTGAATTGTGTGTTTCTCTAATGATACCTCGTCCATGATGAGCATTGAACATTCGTTCAGCATACAAATGCCCTTCTTGGTAAGATCTAGTATACGGCCAGGTGTCCCGGCAAGTAAATGAACAGGTTGGTACAAACGCATAATGTCGTCCTTCAAGCTGGTTCCTCCAGTACTAACCATAACTTCAATATTCAGGTATTTTCCAAGCTCTTTGCAAACTTGTGAAGTCTGCAGAGCTAGTTCCCTTGTTGGTACCAGTATAACAACTAAAGAAGAAATCCATGGATAGAACAGAGTCAAGTTAACAAACAGTATGTAAAGTAAAGTACATGGAAACATAACAATTATCTTAATACAATGTGAACACAAATTGGCACCACACAAACATTATCTTTAACGAAGGCTTCGAGAAGGAGGGAGGAAGGGATCAACTAAGAAGGTAAACGGTTGTTGCATCACAGTTTATAGTTTGATTTCATATTTCAGTCAGAGAACACTAGAACACAAATAGTTTGCATATCCAAAAACTTGAGCTCCATACCTAATACTCTTAGCAATTACTACCAGTAGATGCGTTAAAAATAATATCAACACACCAATTTTTGAGAAGCTCGCACTGATTTAGGCCCTGTTTGTTTGGGCTTTTGCTTTTGCAGCTTTTCCACTTTGACCAAAAAGCCATAAAAGCTCCTAAATAGGTGTGTTTGGAGCTTTTATGGATTTGGGGGAATCAATATAACAATATTTAGCTCCAAAAGCCACAAAAGCTCAAAAAGCACCTATTTAGGAGATTTTATGGCTTCTTGGCCAAAGTGGAAAAGCTGCAAGAGCAGAAGCAAAAGCCCAAACAAACAGGGCCTAAACTTACTGAATGTGCGTACAGGAAGTGTGCAATTTGGCATAAATAATGCATCGGCTTGAATGCTAGTCACAAAAATGGTCATGTGGTGAAGATGGATGCACATTATAAAAAACATCAACGTAACCAGAAATCTGGGATAACCTTTCAACCAACTGTTAATTGTACTGCTAACATTAAATTGAAACAGTATGGATTAGATGATTTCTTGTAAATGAAACAGTAGAAGTGGCAAGTTCACCTTGTATCGCATTTTTCTCTGGGTCAATCTTTTCGAGTGCTGGAATGCAAAATGCAGCGGTCTTCCCGGTGCCGTTTTTCGCTCTTGCAAGAATATCACTTCCAGTTAGAGCAATTGGAATGCTTTCTTCTTGAATAGGAGATGGCCTTTCAAATCCCTTCTCATATATTCCCATAAGTAGCTCACGTTTCAAAAAATAATCTTCAAACTCGTTGCCTTTCGTTGCAGTAACATCCTATGTAAAGCACCAAACATATTGCAGAATAGAACATCAGTACACCTGACATCTTGCTGAGACTGAAATTCCATGATGTCATTAGTACTCACCTCTGTCCTAAAACGAGTATCTGGAGCTGGAATATTCAACTGTGCCTTCCAATCTTGAGAGCTGGAACACCCAAAAGAATATCACGTTAAAGGTGTCAACTAATTCCCTTAAAGACAAAGCATTGCTAGGCCAGTTCCATATGGCATGGCAAACAAATGAATCGATGTGATGCTGCAGAGAAGTATGGAACACTAGCAATGGCGAACCAAGATGAAAACGCAGCGTACTTGCATAAATAAAGTGCATCCAACCATGAAGCAATCGATTGTAATAGAGCAAATAAGCTTGCATACACCCAGTGGGTAGTTGCTTATTCAGCTTATTCAGTTAACAGCGTATGCAGAGGAAGAGTTAAGCCTCTTGCAGCCATACAACTTAAGCAGAGCACTGCCTTGTCTCAAGGACATGATCTAATCATGAAATAGCTCCTCTTCCCCCACCCCACCCCCACCACCACCACACCCGACCCGACCCACTTCCGCGACCACAAGACAATCGCATCCGGGCGATACAAACCCTATCAATCGGAAATAAGCAGCGTTTGGCGATGGGCCATGCGGAACCTGTGTATAAATGGTCCGTACCTCGTGTCCACCGCGTCGAGTCGCGCCACCGTCCTGGCCGCACCCTCTCCTGACGCCTGGGCCGCGGCCTGGTCCCGCCGCAGCCACTGCTGATGCTGTTGTTGCTGATGCTGCTGCTGTTGTTGCTGCGAGAACGAGTTCCTCTGCGCGTGCTGCTGCTGCTGCTGCTGCGGGAACGAGTTCCTCTGCGCGTGCGGCTGCTGCTGCTGGTAATCGTGGTGCTGGGGATGCGGATTTCGGCCGCCGTAGTAGTTTTGGTTCCCGCCGCCACCTCCTCCACCGCCTCCGCCGCCGCCGTTACCGCCGCGGCCGCCGCCACCGCCGCCGTAGTCGTAGCCGGGCGGGTACCGGGCCCTCGGGTGGTGCATGGCGGGATCTAGGGTTTTGGAGCTGGGGGCGACCAGGCGCGACGGATCTAGGGTTCCGACGGTTTGCGCCTTTCGGAGGGCGTGGGTTTCGCTTTTGGGCTTTTGGACGCGGTGGATCCGATCCAGAAGCGCTCGGTTTCGAAATGTAGACCTCGGGTGGAGGCGGATATTTTTCTGTATGAGGGGGGTGCTGCATGGTTAGCATCCATTTCTCGGAAATTTTCAATCAGTCTCCTGGGCTTGATGTTCGAACTTAATCTTGGAGGCTTTATTTCTTTGAAAAGGATTCAGATCTACTCCCTCTGTCTTATAATATAATATAAGAGTATTTTTGACACTATATTAGTATGAAAATGCTTTTATATTGTGAGACGGAAGGAGTATATTAGTATCAAAGTTTATCAAAAACGCAAAACAACTCTTCTTTTATGAATAAAAAGCACAAGACAACTTAAACATAATAAAAAATGCAATGAGATTTTGACACTATCGAACGATAACCACCGTCGTCAAAACGAGCCGTCAATGCCTCGCTGCCGTCACTCCCCGAACGGAACCGACTTGACCTTATCGACGACAACCAATAAGTCTGCGTGCACGTGACAGTAAGGACCACCACTCTGGAGCCACAGTCATCGATGTTGATTCCTTGAATAGATCTGAAGCATTAGACATTGAAATCTCGCCACACGATGAGAAATCTTAACCTAAACGTCCTAAAGGAAACGATGGGAATCTTAGAGGCTTTTAAATTCAAAGAATTTTCAAATGATTTAAGGTTAAATTGAGTTGTTTTACACTCCCTTGACCCAATTTGGATGGAAGGAGTATGTAACTTGTATGATTTTATTTCAAGGTTGTGTCTTGCTATATTCCGCAATACATTTACGTAATCTCTCTTTTAGTTGTTCTTTCTCACGTCTAGCTCTAAGCATGACAACCATCATATGTCATTATTATCAAGAACGACTTGAATGGTTTTAAGAGACTCGGGTGTGTCATTTTTGTGCAAAGCTTTAGCCGTAAGTATTTCAACATCATGGATCAATTTATCAAGCTTAAGCATCCCATTTTCTAACTTATCTAGTTTATTGCTAACAACATTATTAAAATCTTTTTGACTACCAATAAAGTCCTTAAATTACACTTTCTAATTTAGAAGGCACATTTTTGTTACCATAAGAATTCCCAAAATTATTTTGAGGATAAGGTCTAACATAATTATTATTACCACCAAAGTTCCAATTAGCATTATTAGCAAGGTTGTTTATTAATAAAGTTATCATCCACTTGCTCATTATTTTGTTCAACAAGTGCAACAAGAGAACATCCTTAACATCTTCACAAGCCAACAAGAGAAACTTCCACTTGCTCATTATTGCCAGCAAGAGAAACATCCTTGACATCAATGTTTAGAAGCAATCATAAAAACAATCATATCAATCTTATCATTCAAAACAAATATCTTCTCAACATATTTTACCTTCTTACCAGTTGGAGCTCTTTCAGTTTGCCATCGGGCATAGTTTGAAATGATTCCATTCAAAAGTTTGGTGACATTCCTCAAAGTAGTAACCGTAAATGGACCACCTGCAACCAAGTATAGAAGATTTCTAGACATATAGTCAAGGCCAACATAGAATTTTTTTATAATCATCCACTCACTTAAACCGTGTGCAGGACAAATCTTAGTTGTTGATTTTAACATTTCCCAAGCTTGGGTTACATGCTCATGCTCGAGATGTTTAAAGTTCATGATAAGATTCCTTAATTTTATGGTTTTAGCAGGAGGATAGTATTTACCATTAAAATCACCCTTACATTTAATCCAATGATCAATATTATTTGTAGGCAAAAATGGAAAAGTTTTAACTTAACCTCATCTACTTCCTTATAATTTTTCATATCACATAGATCAACAAAATTATTGAGATGAGTGCAAACATCTTCACTATAAGAACCCGAGAATTGTTCTTTCATTGCCAAGGTCAGCAAAGCAAGTTTGATTTCATAAGATTTTGCGTTGGTGGTGAAGGAAATATGCCCTAGAGGCAATAATAAAGTTATTATTTTACTTCCTTATATCATGATAAATGTTTATTATTCATGCTAGAATTGTATTAACCGGAAACATAATACATGTGTGAATACATAGACAAACAGAGTGTCACTAGTATGCCTCTACTTGACTAGCTCGTTAATCGAAGATGGTTATGTTTCCTAACCATGAACAAAAGAGTTGTTACTTGATTAACGGGATCACATCATTAGAAGAATGATGTGATTGACATGACCCATTCCATTAGCTTAGTACCCGATCGTTTAGTATGTTGCTATTGCTTTCTTCATGACTTATACATGTTCCTATTGTTGGGGAACGTTGCAGAAAACAAAAAATTTCCTACGGTTTCACCAAGATCCATCTATGAGTTCATCTAGCAACGAGTGATCGGATTGCATCTACATACCTTTGTAGATCACGCGCGGAAGCGTTCAAAGAACGGGGATGAGGAAGTCGTACTCGACGTGATCCAAATCACCGGAGATCCTAGCGCCGAACGGACGGCACCTCCGCGTTCAACACACGTATGGTCAGCGTGACGTCTCCTCCTTCTTGATCCAGCAAGGGGGAAGGAGAGGTTGATGAAGATCCAGCAGCACGACGGCGTGGTGGTGGATGCAGGAGTCACCGCAGCAGGGCTTCACCGTTCTACTGCGAGAGGGAGAGGTGTAGCAGGGGAGAGGGAGGCGCCAAGACTCAAGGGTGCGGCTGCCCCTCCCTCCCCCTTTATATAGGCCCTCTAGGGGTGCGCCGGCCCTAGGAGATGGGATCTCCTAGGGGGGCGGCGGCCAAGGGGTGGAGTGGCCCCCAAGCTAGGTGGGGCGCCCCCCCACCCTAGGGTTCCCAACCCTAGGCGCATGGGGTGGGCCAAGGGGGGCGCACCAGCCCACTATGGGCTGGTTCCCCTCCCCACTTAGCCCATGGGGCCCTCCGGGATGGGTGGCCCCACCCGGTGGACCCCCGGGACCCTTCCGGTGGTCCCGGTACAATACCGGTGACCCCCGAAACTCTCCCGATGGCCGAAACTACACTTCCTATATATAATTCTTCACCTCCGGACCATTCCGGAACTCCTCGTGACGTCCAGGATCTCATCCGGGACTCCGAACAACTTTCAGGTTACTGCATATTCATATCTCTACAACCCCAGCGTCACCGAACCTTAAGTGTGTAGACCCTACGGGTTCGGGAGACATGTAGACATGACCGAGATGGCTCTCCGGTCAATAACCAACAGCGGGATCTGGATACCCATGTTGGCTCCCACATGCTCCTCGATGATCTCATCGGATGAACCACGATGTCGAGGATTCAAGCAACCCCGTATACAATTCCCTTTGTCAATCGGTACGTTACTTGCCCGAGATTCGATCGTCGGTATCCCAATACCTCGTTCAATCTCGTTACCCCGGCAAGTCACTTTACTCGTACCGTAATGCATGATCCCGTGACCAGACACTTGGTCACTTTGAGCTCATTATGATGATGCATTACCGAGTGGGCCCAGAGATACCTCTCCGTCATACGGAGTGACAAATCCCAGTCTTGATCCGTGTCAACCCAACAGACACTTTCGGAGATACCCGTAGTATACCTTTATAGTCACCCAGTTACGTTGTGACGTTTGGTACACCCAAAGCACTCCTACGGTATCCGGGAGTTACACAATCTCATGGTCTAAGGAAAAGATACTTGACATTGGAAAACTCTAGCAAACGAACTATACGATCTTGTGCTATGTTTAGGATTGGGTCTTGTCCATCACATCATTCTCCTAATGATGTGATCTCGTTATCAATGACATCCAATGTCCATAGTCAGGAAACCATGACTATCTGTTAATCAACGAGCTAGTCAACTAGAGGCTTACTAGGGACATGTTGGTGTCTATGTATTCACACATGTATTACGATTTCCGGATAACACAATTATAGCATGAATAAAGACAATTATCATGAACAAGGAAATATAATAATAATGCTTTTATTATTGCCTCTAGGGCATATTTCCAACAGCTCCCACTTGCACTAGAGTCAATAATCTAGTTACATTGTGATGAATCGAACACCCATGGAATTCTGGTGTTGATCATGTTTTGCTCTAGGGAGAGGTTTAGTCAACGGATCTGCTACATTCAGGTCCGTATGTACTTTACAAATATCTATGTCTCCATCTTGATCATTTTCACGAATGGAGTTGAAGCGACGCTTGATGTGCCTGGTCTTCTTGTGAAACCTGGGCTCCTTGGCAAGTGCAATAGCTCCAGTGTTGTCACAGAAGAGTTTGATCGGCCCCGACGCATTGGGTATGACTCCTAGGTCGGTTATGAACTCCTTCACCCAAATTGCTTCATGCGCTGCCTCCGAGGCTGCCATGTACTCCGCTTCACATGTAGATCCCGCCACGACGCTCTGCATGCAACTGCACCGGCTTACTGCCCCACCATTCAAAATATACACGTATCCGGTTTGTGACTTAGAGTCATCCAGATCTGTGTCGAAGCTAGCGTCGACGTAACCCTTTACGACGAGCTCTTCGTCACCTCCATAAACGAGAAACATTTCCTTAGTCCTTTTCAGGTACTTCAGGATATTCTTGACCGCTGTCCAGTGTTCCTTGCCGGGATTACTTTGGTACCTACCTACCAAACTTACGGCAAGGTTTACATCATGTCTGGTATACAGCATGGCATACATGATAGAACCTATGGCTGAGGCATAGGGGATGACACTCATCTCTTCTATATCTTCTGCCGTGGTCGGACATTGAGCTGAGCTCAATTTCACACCTTGCAACACATGCAAGAACCCCTTCTTAGACTGATCCATATTGAACTTCTTCAATATCTTATGAAGGTATGTGCTTTGTGAAAGACCTATGAGGCGTCTTGATCCATCTCTATAGATCTTGATGCCTAATATATAAGCAGCTTCTCCAAGGTCCTTCATTGAAAAACTCTTATTCAAGTAGGCCTTAATGCTGTCCAAAAGCTCTATATCATTTCCCATCAAAAGTATGTCATCTACATATAATATGAGAAATGCTACAGAGCTCCCACTCACTTTCTTGTAAACGCAGGCTTCTCCATAAGTCTGCATAAACCCAAACGCTTTGATCATCTCATCAAAGCGAATGTTCCAACTCCGAGATGCTTGTACCAGCCCATAAATCGAGCGTTGGAGCTTGCACACCTTGTCAACATTCTTAGAATCGACAAAACCTTCCGGCTGCATCATATACAATTCTTCCTTAAGGAAACCATTAAGGAATGTCGTTTTGACGTCCATTTGCCATATCTCATAATCATAGAATGCTGCAATTGCTAACATGATTCGGACGGACTTCAGCTTCGCTACCGGTGAGAAAGTCTCATCATAGTCAACCCCTTGAACTTGTCGATAACCCTTAGCGACAAGCCGAGCTTTATAGATGGTCACATTACCATCCGCGTCTGTCTTCTTCTTAAAGATCCATTTATTTTCTATGGCTCGCCGCTCAACGGGCAAGTCAGTCGAAGTCCATACTTCGTTTTCATACATGGATCCTATCTCGGATTTCATGGCTTCTAGCCATTTGTCGGAATCCGGGCCCGCCATCGCTTCTTCATAGTTCAAAGGTTCACCGTTGTCTAACAACATGATTTCCAAGACAGGGTTGCCATACCATTCTGGTGCGGAACGTGTCCTTGTGGACCTTCGAATTTCAGTAGGAGCTTGATCAGAAGTATCTTGATCATCATCATTAACTTCCTCTCTAATTGGTGCAGGCACCACAGGAACATTTTCCTGAGTTGCGCCACTTTCCGGTTCAAGAGGTAATACTTCATCAAGTTCTACTTTCCTCCCACTTACTTCTTTCGAGAGAAACTCCTTCTCTAGAAAGGATCCATTCTTGGCAACAAAGATTTTGCCTTCGGATCTGAGGTAGAAGGTATACCCAATAGTTTCTTTAGGGTATCCTATGAAGATGCATTTTTCTGACTTGGGTTCGAGCTTTTCAGGTTGAAGTTTCTTGACATAAGCATCGCATCCCCAAACTTTTAGAAACGACAGCTTGGGTTTCTTCCCAAACCATAATTCATACGGTGTCGTCTCAACGGATTTCGACGGAGCGCTATTTAAAGTGAATGCGGCAGTCTCTAAAGCATAGCCCCAAAATAATAGCGGTAAATCGGTAAGAGACATCATAGGTCGCACCATATCTAATAGAGTGCGATTACGACGTTCAGACACACCATTACGCTGAGGTGTTCCAGGCGGCATGAGTTGTGAAACTATTCCACATTTTCTTAAGTGTGTGCCAAATTCGTGACTCAAGTATTCTCCTCCACGATCTGATCGCAGGAACTTGATTTTCCTATCACGTTGATTCTCAACCTCACTCTAAAATTCCTTGAACCTTTCAAAGGTCTCAGCCTTGTGTTTCATTAAGTAGACATACCCATATCTACTCAAGTCATCAGTGAGGGTGAGAACATAACGATAGCCACCGCGAGCCTCAACACTCATTGGACCGCACACATCAGTATGTATGATTTCCAATAAGTTGGTTGCTCGCTCCATTGTTCCTGAGAACGGAGTCTTGGTCATTTTACCCATGAGGCATGGTTCGCACGTGTCAAATGATTCGTAATCAAGAGACTCTAAAAGTCCATCTGCATGGAGCTTCTTCATGCGTTTGACACCTATGTGACCAAGGCGGCAGTGCCACAAGTATGTGGGACTATCATTATCAACCTTACATCTTTTGGTATTCACACTATGAATATGTGTAGCATTACGCTCGAGATTCATTAAGAATAAACCATTCACCATCGGAGCATGACCATAAAACATATCTCTCATATAAATAGAACAACCATTATTCTCGGATTTAAATGAGTAGCCATCTCGAATTAAAACGAGATCCTGATACAATGTTCATGCTCAAAGCTGGCACTAAATAAAAATTATTGAGGTATAAAACTAATCCCGTAGGTAAATGTAGAGGCAGCGTGCCAACGGCGATCACATCGACCTTGGAACCATTCCCGACGCGCATCGTCACCTCGTCCTTTGCCAGTCTCCGGTTATTCCGCAGCTCCTTTCGTGATGCCGGCCTTCTTGTCCGCTAAGTATTTGGGGCAGTTCCGCTTCTAGTGACCACTTCCCTTGCAATAAAAACACTCAGTCTCGGGCTTGGGTCCATTCTTTGGCTTCTTCCCAGCAGCTTGCTTGCCGGGCGCGGCAACTCCCTTGCCGTCCTTCTTGAAGTTCTTCTTACCCTTTCCTTTCTTGAACTTAGTGGTTTTATTCACCATCAACACTTGATGTTCCTTTTTGACTTCTACCTCTGCCGATTTCAGCATTGCAAATAGTTCAGGAATGGTCTTTTCCATCCCCTGCATATTGAAGTTCATCACAAAGCTCTTGTAGCTCGGTGGAAGCGACTGAAGGATTCTGTCAATGACCGTGTCATCCGGGAGATTAACTCCCAGCTGGGTCAAGCGATTATGTAACCCAGACATAGTGAGTATGTGCTCACTGACAGAACTGTTTTCCTCCATCTTACAGCTGAAGAACTTGTCGGAGACTTCATATCTCTCGACCCGGGCATGAGCTTGAAAAACTATTTTCAGCTCTTCGAACATCTCATATGCTCCGTGTCTCTCAAAACGCTTTTGGAGCCCCGGCTCTAAGCTGTAAAGCATGCTGCACTGAACGAGGGAGTAATCATCGGTACGTGTCTGCCAAGCGTTCATAACGTCTTGTTTTGCAGGGAGAACAGGTGCGTCACCTAGCGGTGCTTGTAGGACATAATCTTTCTTGGCAGCTATGAGGATGATCCTCAGGTTCTGGACCCAGTCCGTATAGTTGCTGCCATCGTCTTTCAGCTTGGTTTTCTCTAGGAACGCGTTGAAGTTGAGGACAACATTGGCCATTTGATCTACAATACATGTTGTAAAGATTTTAGACTAAGTTCATGATAATTAAGTTCATCTAAATCAAATTATTCAATGAACTCCCACTCAGATAGTCATCCCTCCAGTCATCTAAGTATAACATGATCCGAGTTAACTAGGCCGTGTCCGATCATCACGTGAGACGGACTAGTCAACATCGGTGAACATCTTCATGTTGATCGTATCTTCTATACGACTCATGCTCGACCTTTCGGTCTTCTGTGTTCCGAGGCCATGTCTGTACATGCTAGGCTCGTCAAGTCAACCTAAGTGTTTGCATGTGTAAATCTGTCTTACACCCATTGTATGTGAACGCTGGAATCTATCACACCCGATCATCACGTGGTGCTTCGAAACAACGAACTGTCGCAACGGTGCACAGTTAGGGGGAACACTTTCTTGAAATTATTATGAGGGATCATCTTATTTACTACCGTCGTTCTAAGTAAGCAAGATGCAAAAACATGATAAACATCACATGCAATCAAATAATAATAGTGACATGATATGGCCAATATCACATAGCTCCTTTGATCTCTATCTTGGGGCTCCATGATCATCTTGTCACCGGCATGACACCATGATTTCCATCGTCATGATCTCCATCATCGTGTCTCCATGAAGTTGCTCGCCAACTATTACTTCTACTACTATGGCTAACACGTTTAGCAATAAAGTAAAGTAATTTACATGGCGTTTCTCAATGACACGCAGGTCATACAAAAAATAAAGACAACTCCTATGGCTCCTGCCGGTTGTCATATTCATCGACATGCAAGTCGTGATTCCTATTACAATAGCATGAACATCTCATACATCACATATATATCATTCATCATTCATCACAACTTCGGCCATATCATATCACAAAACACTTGCTGCAAAAACAAGTTAGATGTCCTCTAATTGTTGTTGCAAGTTTTACGTGGCTGCAATAGGGTTCTAGCAAGAACGTTTTTTTACCTACGTGAAAGCCACAACGTGATTTGTCAACTTCTATTTACCCTTCATAAGGACCCTTTTCATCGAATCCGCTCCAACTAAAGTGGGAGAGACAGACACCCGCCAGCCACCTTATGCAACTAGTGCATGTCAGTCGGTGGAACCGGTCTCACGTAAGCATACGTGTAAGGTTGGTCCGGGCCGCTTCATCCCACAATACTGCTGAAGCAAAATAAGACTAATAGCGGCAACAAAGTTGACAACATCTACGCCCACAAAAAATTGTGTTCTACTCGTGCAAAGAGAACTACGCATAGACCTAGCTCATGATGCCACTGTTGGGGAACGTTGCAGAAAACAAAAAATTTCCTACGGTTTCACCAAGATCCATCTATGAGTTCATCTAGCAACGAGTGATCGGATTGCATCTACATACCTTTGTAGATCACGCGCGGAAGCATTCAAAGAACGGGGATGAGGAAGTCGTACTCGACGTGATCCAAATCACCGGAGATCCTAGCGCCGAACGGACGGCACCTCCGCGTTCAACACACGTACGGTCAGCGTGACGTCTCCTCCTTCTTGATCCAGCAAGGGGAAGGAGAGGTTGATGAAGATCCAGCAGCACGACGGCGTGGTGGTGGATGCAGGGGTCACCGCAGCAGGGCTTCGCCGTTCTACTGCGAGAGGGAGAGGTGTAGCAGGGGAGAGGGAGGCGCCAAGACTCAAGGGTGCGGCTGCCCCTCCCTCCCCCTTTATATAGGCCCCCTAGGGGGTGCGCCGGCCCTAGGAGATGGGATCTCCTAGGGGGGGCGGCGGCCAAGGGGTGGAGTGCCCCCCAAGCCAGGTGGGGCGCCCCCCACCCTAGGGTTCCCAACCCTAGGCGCATGGGGTGGGCCAAGGGGGGCGCACCAGCCCACTATGGGCTGGTTCCCCTCCCCACTTAGCCCATGGGGCCCTCCGGGATGGGTGGCCCCACCCGGTGGACCCCCGGGACCCTTCCGGTGGTCCCGGTACAATACCGGTGACCCCCGAAACTCTCCCGATGGCCGAAACTGCACTTCCTATATATAATTCTTCACCTCCGGACCATTCCGGAACTCCTCGTGACGTCCGGGATCTCATCCGGGACTCCGAACAACTTTCAGGTTACTGCATATTCATATCTCTACAACCCTAGCGTCACCGAACCTTAAGTGTGTAGACCCTACGGGTTCGGGAGACATGTAGACATGACCGAGATGGCTCTCCGGTCAATAACCAACAGCGGGATCTGGATACCCATGTTGGCTCCCACATGCTCCTCGATGATCTCATCGGATGAACCACGATGTCGAGGATTCAAGCAACCCCGTATACAATTCCCTTTGTCAATCGGTATGTTACTTGCCCGAGATTCGATCGTCGGTATCCCAATACCTCGTTCAATCTCGTTACCGGCAAGTCACTTTACTCGTACCGTAATGCATGATCCCGTGACCAGACACTTGGTCACTTTGAGCTCATTATGATGATGCATTACCGAGTGGGCCCAGAGATACCTCTCCGTCATACGGAGTGACAAATCCCAGTCTTGATCCGTGTCAACCCAACAGACACTTTCGGAGATACCCGTAGTATACCTTTATAGTCACCCAGTTACATTGTGACGTTTGGTACACCCAAAGCACTCCTACGGTATCCGGGAGTTACACGATCTCATGGTCTAAGGAAAAGATACTTGACATTGGAAAACTCTAGCAAACGAACTATACGATCTTGTGCTATGTTTAGGATTGGGTCTTGTCCATCACATCATTCTCCTAATGATGTGATCTCGTTATCAATGACATCCAATGTCCATAGTCAGGAAACCATGACTATCTGTTGATCAACGAGCTAGTCAACTAGAGGCTTACTAGGGACATGTTGGTGTCTATGTATTCACACATGTATTACGATTTCCGGATAACACAATTATAGCATGAATAAAAGACAATTATCATGAACAAGGAAATATAATAATAATCCTTTTATTATTGCCTCTAGGGCATATTTCCAACACCTATGACTATGAGATTATGCAACTCTCGTTTGCCGGAGGAACACTTTGTGTGCTACCAAACGTCACAACGTAACTGGGTGATTATAAAGGAGCTCTACAGGTGTCTCCAAAGGTACATGTTGGGTTGGCGTATTTCGAGATTAGGATTTGTCACTCCGTTTGTCGGAGAGGTATCTCTGGGCCCTCTCGGCAATGCACATCACATAAGCCTTGCAAGCATTGCAACTAATGAGTTAGTTGCGAGATGATGTATTACGAAACGAGTAAAGAGAATTGCCGGTAACGAGATTGAACTAGGTATTGAGATACCGACGATCGAATCTCGGGCAAGTAACATACCGATGACAAAGGGAACAACGTATGTTGTTATGCGGTCTGACCGATAAAGATCTTCGTAGAATATGTGGGAGCCAATATGAGCATCCAGGTTCCGCTATTGGTTATTGACCGAAGATGTGTCTCGGTCATGTCTACATTGTTCTCGAACCCGTAGGGTCCGCACGCTTAAGGTTTCGATGACAGTTATATTATGAGTTTATGAGTTTTGATGTACCGAAGGAGTTCGGAGTCCCGGATGAGATCGGGGACATGACGAGGAGTCTCGAAATGGTCGAGACGTAAAGATCGATATATTGGACGACTATATTCGGACATCGGAAAGGTTCCGAGTGATTCGGGTATTTTCGGAGGTACCGGGGAGTTAGGGGAATACGAGGAAGAAGCAATGGGCCTTAATGGGCCATAGTGGAAAGGACCAGGGGGTGGCGCGTGCCCCTCCCAAGCCCAGTCCGAATTGGACAAGGGGTTTGGGGCGCGGCCCCTCTCTCCCTTCCTTCCCCTCTTCCCCCTTTCCCCCCTTCTCCTAGTTGGACTAGGAAAGGAGGAAACCTACTCCAACTAGGAGTAGGAATCGTACTCCCTGGCGCGCCCCTCCTAGGGCCGGCCTCCTCCCCCTTGCTCCTCTATATATGGGGGCAGGGGGGCACCTCTAGACACACAAGTTGATCCATGTGATCATATTCTTAGCCGTGTGCGGTGCCCCCTTCCACCATAATCCTCGATAATATTGTAGCGGTGCTTAGGCGAAGCCCTGCGACGGTAGAATATCAAGATCGTCACCACGCCGTCGTGCTGACGGAACTCTTCCCCGACACTTTGCTGGATCGGAGTCCGGGGATCGTCATCGAGCTGAACGTGTGCTAGAACTCGGAGGTGCCGTAGTTTCGGTGCTTGATCGGTCGGGCCGTGAAGACGTACGACTACATCAACCGCGTTGTGCTAACGCTTCCGCTGTCGGTCTACAAGGGTACGTATATCACACTCTCCCCTCTAGTTGCTATGCATCACCATGATCTTGCGTGTGCGTAGGAATTTTTTTGAAATTACTACGTTCCCCAACAATGGCATTCGAGTCTAGGTTTTATGTGTTGATGTTATATGCATGAGTAGAACACAAGTGAGTTGTGGGTGATATATGTCATACTGCTTACCAGCATGTCATACTTTGGTTCGGCGGTATTGTTGGACGAAGCGGCCCGGACCGACATTACGCATACGCTTACGCGAGACCGGTTCTCCTGACGTGCTTTGCACAAAGGTGGCTAGCGGGTGTCAGTTTCTCCAACTTTAGTTGAACTGAGTGTGGCTACGCTCGGTCCTTGCGAAGGTTAAAACAGCACCAACTTGACAAACTATAGTTGTGGTTTTGATGCGTAGGTAAGATTGGTTCTTGCTTAAGCCCGTAGCAGCCACGTAAAACTTGCAACAACAAAGTAGAGGACGTCTAACTTGTTTTTGCAGGGCATGTTGTGATGTGATATGGTCAAAACATGATGCTAAATTTTATTGTATGAGATGATCATGTTTTGTAACCAAGTTATCGGCAACTGGCAGGAGCCACATGGTTGTCGCTTTATTGTATGCAATGCAATTGCGCCGTAATGCTTTACTTTATCACTAAGCGGTAGCGATAGTCGTGGAAGCATAAGATTGGCGAGACGACAACGATGCTACGATGGTGATCAAGGTGTCGCGCCGGTGACGATGGTGATCACGACGGTGCTTCGAAGATGAAGATCACAAGCACAAGATGATGATGGCCATATCATATCACTTATATTGATTGCATGTGATGCTTATCTTTTATGCATCTTATCTTGCTTTGATTGATGGTAGCATTTTAAGATGATCTCTCACTAATTATCAAGAAGTGTTCTCCCTGAGTATGCACCGTTGCGAAAGTTCTTCGTGCTGAGACACCACGTGATGATCGGGTGTGATAGGCTCTACGTTCAAATACAACGGGTGCAAAACAGTTGCACACGCGGAATACTCAGGTTATACTTGACGAGCCAAGCATATACAGATATGGCCTCGGAACACGGAGACCGAAAGGTCGAGCGTGAATCATATTGTAGATATGATCAACATAGTGATGTTCACCATTGAAACTACTCCATCTCACGTGATGATCGGACATGGTTTAGTTGATTTGGATCACGTGATCACTTAGAAGATTGAAGGGATGTCTTTCTAAGTGGGAGTTCTTAAGTAATATGATTAATTGAACTTTAAATTTATCATGAACTTAGTCCTGGTAGTATTTTGCAAATTATGTTGTAGATCAATAGCTCGCGTTGTTGCTTCCCTGTGTTTATTTTGATATGTTCCTAGAGAAAATTGTGTTGAAAAATGTTAGTAGCAATGATGCGTACTGGATCCGTGATCTGAGGTTTATCCTCATTGCTGCACAGAAGAATTATGTCCTTGATGCACCGCTAGGTGACAGACCTATTGCAGGAGCAGATGCAAACGTTATGAACGTTTGGCTAGCTAAATATGATGGCTACTTGATAGTTTAGTGCACCATGCTTAACGGCTTAGAATCGGGACTTTAAAGACGTTTTGAACGTCATGGACCATATGAGATGTTCCAGGAGTTGAAGTTAATATTTCAAGAAAATACCCGAGTTGAGAGATATGAAGTCTCCAACAAGTTCTATAGCTAAAAGATGGAGGAGAACCGCTCAACTAGTGAGCATGTGCTCAGATTGTCTGTGTACTACAATTGCTTGAATCAAGTGGGAGTTAATCTTCCAGATAAAATAGTGATTAACAGAATTCTCTAGTCACCATCACCAAGTTAGTAGAACTTCGTGATGAACTATGATATGCAAGGGATAACGGAAACGATTCCCAAGCTCTTTGTAATGCTGAAATTTACGAAGGTAGAAATCGAGAAAAACATCAAGTGTTGATGGTAGACAAGACCACTAGTTTCAAGAAAAGGGCAGAGGGAAGAAGGGGAACTTCAAGAAGAACAGCAAGCAAGTTGCTGCTCAAGTGAAGAAGCCCAAGTCTGGTCCTAAGCCTGAGACTAAGAGCTTCTACTGCAAAGGGACTGGTCACTGGAAGCGAAACTACCCCAAGTGATTGGCGGATAAGAAGGATGGCAAAGTGAACATAAGTATATTTGATATACATGTTTTTGATGTGTACTTTACTAGTGTTTATAGCAACCCCTCAGTATTTGATACTAGTTCAGTTGCTAAGATTAGTAACTTGAAACGGGAGTTGCAGAATGAACAAAGACTAGTTAAGGGTGAGGTGACGATGTGTGTTGGAAGTGGTTCCAAGATTGATATGATCATCATCACACACTCCCTATAATTTTGGGATTAGTGTTGAACCTAAATAAGTGTTATTTGGTGTTTGCGTTGAGCATGAATATGATTTGATCATGTTTATTGTAATACGGTTATTCATTTAAGTAAGAGAATAAATTGTTGTTCTGTTTACATGAATAAAACCTTATATGGTTACACACCCAATGAAAATAGTTCGTTGGATCTCGATCGTAGTGATACACATAATCATAATATTGAAACCAAAAGATGCAAAGTTAATAATGATAGTGCAACTTATTTGTGGCACTGCCGTTTAGGTCATATTGGTGTAAAGCGCATGAAGAAACTCCATGCTGATGGGCTTTTGGAATCACTTGATTATGAATCAGTTGATGCTTGCGAACCATGCCTCATGGGCAAGATGACTAAGACTCCGTTCTCCGGAACAATGGAGCGAGCAACAGATTTGTTGGAAATCATACATACTGATGTATGTGGTCCGATGAATATTGAGGCTCGCGACAAGTATCATTATTTTCTGATCTTCACAGATGATTTGAGCAGATATGAGTATATCTACTTGATGAAACATAAGTCTGAAACATTTGAAAAGTTCAAAGAATTTCAGAGTGAAGTGAAAAATCATCGTAACAAGAAAATAAAGTTTCTACGATCTGATCGTAGAGAAGAGTATTTGAGTTACGAGTTTGGCCTTCAGTTAAAAACAATGTGAAATAGTTTCACTACTCACGCCACCTGGAACACCACAATGTAATGGTGTGTCCGAACGTCATAACCGTACTTTATTAGATATGGTGCGATCTATGATGTCTCTTACCGATCTACCACTATCGTTTTGGGGTTATGCATTAGAGACCTACTGCATTCACGTTAAATAGGGCACCATCTAAATCCGTTGAGACGACACCGTATGAACTATGGTTTGGCAAGAAACCTAAGCTGTCGTTTCTTAAAGTTTGAGGTTGCAATGCTTATGTGAAAAAGTTTCAACCTGATAAGCTCAAACCCAAATCGGAGAAGTGCGTCTTCATAGGATACCCAAAAGAAAATGTTGGGTACACCTTCTATCACAGATCCGAAGGCAAGATATTCGTTGCTTTGAATGGATCCTTTCTAGAGAAAGGAATTTCTCTCGAAAGAAGTGAGTGGGAGGAAAGTAGAACTTGATGAGGTAACTGTACCTGCTCCCTTATTGGAAAGTAGTTCATCACAGAAATCTGTTCTTGTGACTACTAGACCGATTAGTGAGGAAGCTAATGATGATGATCATGTAATTTCAGATCAAGTTACTACCGAACCTTGTAGGTAAAACTAGAGTGAGATCCGCACCAGAGTGGTATGGTAATCCAGTTCTGGAGGTCATGTTACTTGACCATGACGAGCCTACGAACTATGAGGAAGCGATGATGAGCCCAGATTCCGCGAAATGGCTTGAGGCCATGAAATCTGAGATGAGATCCATGTATGAAAACAAAGTATGGACTTTGATTGACTTGCCCAATGATCGGCAAGCCATTGAGATTAAATGGATCTTCAAGAGGAAGACGGACGCTGATAGTAGTGTTACTATCTACAAAGCTAGAATTGTCACAAAAAGGTTTTCGACAAGTTCAAGGTGTTGACTACGATGAGAGTTTCTCACTCGTATCTATGCTTAAGTCTGTCAGAATCATGTTAGCAATTTCCGCATTTTATGAAATCCGGCAAATGGATAAACAAAACTGCATTCCTTAATGGATTTATTAAAGAAGAGTTGTATATGATACAACCGGAAGGTTTTGTCAATCCTAAAGGTGCTAACAAAATGTGCAAGCTCCAGCGATCCATCTATGGACTGGTGCAAGCATCTCGGAGTTGGAATATACGCTTTGATAAGTTGATCGAAGCATATAGTTTTATACAGACTTGCGGTGAAGCCTGTATTTACAAGAAGTTGAGTGGGAGCACTACCATTTCTGATAAGTATATGTGAATGACATATTATTGATCGGAAATAATGTAGAATTATTCTGCAAAGCATAAAGGGGTGTTTGAAAGAAGTTTTTTCAAAGAAAGACCTCGGCGAAGCTGCTTACATATTAAGCATCAAGATCTATAGAGATAGATCAAGACGCTTGATAAGTTTTTCAATGAGTACATACCTTGACAATATTTTGAAGTAGTTCAAAATGGAACAGTCAAAGAAAAGAGTTCTTGGCTGTGTTACAAGGTGTGAAATTGAGTAAGACTCAAAGCCCGACCACGACAGAAGATAGAAAGAGAATGAAAGTCATTCCCTATGCCTCAGCCATAGGTTCTATAAAGTATGCCATGCTGTGTACCAGATCAATTGTATACCCTACACTATGTTAAGCAAGGGAGTACAATAGTGATTTAAGAGTAGATCACTGGACAACGGTCAAAATTATCCTTAGTGGAATAAGGATATGTTTCTCGATTATAGACGTGACTAAAAGGTTCGTCGTAAAAGGTTACGTCGATGCAAGTTTTGACACTAATCTAGATGACTCTAAGTCTCAATCTAGATACATATTGAAAGTGGGAGCAATTAGCTAGAGTAGCTCCTAGCAGAGTATTGTTGACATAGAAATTTGCAAAATACATACGGATCTGAATGTGGTAGACCCATTGACTAAACTTCTCTCACAAGCAAACCATGATCACACCTGAGTACTCTTTGGGTGTTAATCACATAGCGATATGAACTAGATTATCGACTCTAGTAAACCCTTTGAGTGTTGGTCACATAACGATTGTGAACTATGGGTGTTAATCACATGATGATGTGAACTATTGTGTTAAATCACATGTGACGATGTGAACTAGATTATTGACTCTAGTGCAAGTGGGAGACTGAAGGAAATATGCCCTAGAGGCAATAATAAAGTTATTATTTATTTCCTTATATCATGATAAATGTTTATTATTCATGCTAGAATTGTATTAACCGGAAACATAATACATGTTGTGAATACATAGACAAACAGAGTGTCACTAGTATGCCTCTACTTGACTAGCTCGTTAATCAAAGATGGTTATGTTTCCTAACCATGAAAAAGAGTTGTTATTTGATTAACGGGATCACATCTATTGAATGATGTGATTGACATGACCATTCCATTAGCTTAGCACCCGATCGTTTAGTATGTTGCTATTGCTTTCTTCATGACTTATACATGTTCCTATGACTATGAGATTATGCAACTCCCGTTTGCCGGAGGAACACTTTGTGTGCTACCAAACGTCACAACGTAACTGGGTGATTATAAAGGAGCTCTACAGGTGTCTCCAAAGGTACATGTTGGGTTGGCGTATTTCAAGATTAGGATTTGTCACTCTGTTTGTCGGAGAGGTATCTCTGGGCCCTCTCGGCAATGCACATCACATAAGCCTTGCAAGCATTGCAACTAATGAGTTAGTTGCGAGATGATGTATTATGAAACGAGTAAAGAGACTTGCCGGTAACGAGATTGAACTAGGTATTGAGATAACGACGATCGAATCTCGGGCAAGTAACATACCGATGACAAAGGGAACAACGTATGTTGTTATGCGGTCTGACCGATAAAGATCTTCGTAGAATATGTGGGAGCCAATATGAGCATCCAGGTTCCGCTATTGGTTATTGACCGGAGATGTGTCCTCGGTCATGTCTACATTGTTCTCGAACCCGTAGGGTCCGCACGCTTAAGGTTTCGATGACAGTTATATTATGAGTTTATGAGTTTTGATGTACCGAAGGAGTTCGGAGTCCTGGATGAGATCGGGGACATGACGAGGAGTCTCGAAATGGTCGAGACGTAAAGATCGATATATTGGACGACTATATTCGGACATCGGAAAGGTTCCGAGTGATTCGGATATTTTCGGAGGTACCAGGGAGTTACGGGAATACGAGGAAGAAGCAATGGGCCTTAATGGGCCATAGTGGAAAGGACCAGGAGGTGGCACGCGCCCCTCCCAAGCCCAATCCGAATTGGACAAGGGGTTTGGGGCGCGGCCCCTCTCTCCCTTCCTTCCCCTCTTCCCCTCTTTTCCCCCTTCTCCTAGTTGGACTAGGAAAGGAGGAAACCTACTCCAACTAGGAGTAGGAATCGTACTCCCTGGCGCGCCCCTCCTAGGGCCGGCCTCCTCCCCCTTGCTCCTTTATATACGGGGGCAGGGGTGCACCTCTAGACACACAAGTTGATCCACGTGATCATATTCTTAGCCATGTGCGGTGCCCCCTTCCACCATAATCCTCAATAATATTGTAGCGGTGCTTAGGCGAACCCCTGCGACGATAGAACATCAAGATCGTCACCACGCCGTCGTGCTGACGAAACTCTTCCCCGACACTTTGCTGGATCGGAGTCCGGGGATCGTCATCGAGCTGAACGTGTGCTAGAACTCGGAGGTGCCGTAGTTTCGGTGCTTGATCGGTCGGGCCGTGAAGACGTACGACTACATCAACCGCGTTGTGCTAACGCTTCCGCTGTCGGTCTACAAGGGTACGTAGATCACACTCTCCCCTCTCGTTGCTATGCATCACCATGATCTTGCGTGTGTGTAGGAATTTTTTTGAAATTACTACGTTCCCCAACAGGTGGTTGGGAGAGCAATTGGTGTACTAACAAAATTATTGTTATTACCACTTGCAAAATCACAACGTTTAGTGTCTTGAGGTGTAGTATACATCTTGTCAAGCATAAAATATAAGTAATTACTTGCTAAAATATATATTTTGTGATTTTTGAGTTTTGAAATAGCAAAAAAGCAAAATAACAAGCAACAAAAGGCAACTAAGTAAAATAGAAAACAAGAAAGTAAAGCAAAGGAGTGTAGGACCTATGATTGTGATGAAACTCCCCGGAAACGGCACAAGAAAAAGGCTTGCTTCCTCGCAACTATGAAGGTGCTGGGGCCCAAGTGCAAGGGTTTGTAGTAAACAACAGTTTCCCTCAAGTGACCTCAAGGTTTATCGGGCCAACATGAGCTTAAGAACCACATCCAATGATCAATACTTGCACACACAAATACAAAAACTTCCTTAGCCCCCAGCATGATCCAAGGATTAAACGCAAGTGAATGGGGTATTTGATTGCAACAAAAATGTAAAAACAAGGAATTAAGAAAGTAAAAATGGATCGGGGCCCATAGGTTCACTAGTGGGCTGTCTCCAAAAGAAAGCAAAGTATGGTAAATAAATTACAACTATCTGGCGATTAAATTGCAGTTTTTTACGAGTATGAATATCCATGGCATAATTAACACATGAGTATCATGTTCGTGAATTTACATACCGTTATCCAACTGCATCTATAGCAAATACTCCACCCAAGACCTCTATCCAGCATGCCTTAGAGGCGAGGGTGTCCCGATCTTTTGATGAGATGGTAACTATCGATTTGGTGGAGACGACTTTGACGATCCGATTACAAACGTGCACGACGTTGCGCCTTAGCAATCGCTAAACCAATCTCCTGAGGTTACTAACGATACCGGCAGCACGGTCAGCCTGGCCACGAAGGTCTATTCCTGCAAGCAATCGAAGAACGAGCAAGAATATGATAAAGCAATCTAAATATCACGAATATATATGAAGTATTGATAATGGTGGGGATCCGTAAGCGGTCTTGGTCTGGTCGTTGGACACAAACGAAGTACGCGAAGTTGCAATGACTAACTTTTAACTAAACAAATCCCAAAGTCTAAATGACGCCCTAAGGGCTGTATATATGGAGGAAGAGGGGGGAATTTCGTGGCCCTTGGAGGAGGGGTCCGAAACCAACCCTAACTCTTGTTTCCCCACACATACGGACTCTAAAAACAGCCTATACTTAAGTATTTCGAAAATACATGGGCCTGGCCCAATAATAAGGTGACGCAGCACCTAGAATAGCCTCTGGACGAAATTTATGAAGTGGCATCTTGTATATTTCGTCCTGTTGGGGAACGTAGTAATTTCAAAAATATTCCTACGCACACGCAAGATCATGGTGATGCATAGCAACGAGAGGGGAGAGTGTTGTCCACGTACCCTCGTAGACCGAGAGCGGAAGCGTTAGCACAACGCGGTTAATGTAGTCGTATGTCTTCATGATCCGACCGATCAAGTACCGAACGCACGGCACCTCCGAGTTCTGCACACGTTCAACTCGATGACGTCCCTCGAACTCCGATCCAGCCGAGCTTTGAGGGAGAGTTCCGTCAGCACGACGGCGTGGTGACGATGATGATGTTCTACCGACGCAGGGCTTCACCTAAGCACCGCTACGATATGATCGAGGTGGATTATGGTGGAGGGGGGCACCGCACACGGCTAAGAGATCAAGAGATCAATTGTTGTGTCTTTGGGGTGCCCCCTGCATCCGTATATAAAGGAGTGGAGGAGGGGGAGGGCCGGCCCTCTCTATGGCGCGCCCTAGGGGAGTCCTACTCCCACCGGGAGTAGGATTCTCCCTTTCCTAGTAGAACTAGGAGCCCTTCCAAGTAGTAGGAGTAGGAGGGAAGGAAAGGGAAGCGAAAAGGAGAAGGAAGGAAGGGCCCCCCCCTCCCTAGTCCAATTCGGACCAACCCATGGGGAGGGGTGCGGCCACCCTTTGAGGCCTTTCTCTCCTTTCCCGTATGGCCCATTAAGGCCCAATACTAATTCCCGTAACTCCCCGGTACTCCCGAAAATACCCGAATCATTCGAAACCTTTCCGATGTCCAAATATAGTCGTCCAATATATCGATCTTTACATCTCGACCATTTCGAGACTCCTCGTCATGTCCCCGATCTCATCCGGGACTCCGAACTCCTTCGGTACATCAAAACAGATAAACTCATAATATAACTGTCATCGAACTTTAAGCGTGCGGACCTTACGGGTTCGAGAACTATGTAGACATGACCGAGACACGTCTCCGGTCAATAACCAATAGCGGAACCTGGAATGCTCATATTGGCTCCTACATATTCTACGAAGATCTTTATCGGTCAAACCGCATAACAACATACGTTGTTCCCTTTGTCATCGGTATGTTACTTGCCCGAGATTCGATCGTCGGTATCTCAATACCTAGTTCAATCTCCTTACCGGCAAGTCTCTTTACCCGTTCCGTAATACATCATTCCGCAACTAACTCATTAGTTGCAATGCTTGCAAGGCTTAAGTGATGTGTATTACCAAGATGGCCCAGAGATACCTCTCGGACAAACGGAGTGACAAATCCTAATCTCGAAATACGCCAAACCAACAAATACCTTTGGAGACACCTGTAGAGCACCTTTATAATCACCCAGTTACGTTGTGACGTTTGGTAGCACACGAAGTGTTCCTCCGGTAAACGGGAGTTGCATAATCTCATAGTCATAGGAACATGTATAAGTTATGAGAAAGCAATAGCAACATACTAAACGATCAAGTGCTAAGCTAACGGAATGGGTCAAGTCAATCACATCATTCTCCTAATGATGTGACCCCGTTAATCAAATGACAACTCATGTCTATGGCTAGGAAACTTAACCATCTTTGATTCAACGAGCTAGTCAAGTAGAGGCATACTAGTGACACTCTGTTTGTCTATGTATTCACACATGTATTATGTTTCTGGTTAATACAATTCTAGCATGAATAATAAACATTTATCATGATATAAGGAAATAAATAATAACTTTATTATTGCCTCTAGGGCATATTTCCTTCAGTCTCCCATTTGCACTAGAGTCAATAATCTAGTTCACATCGCCATGTGATTTAATACCAATAGTTCACATCACCATGTGATTAACACCCATAGTTCACATCGACATGTGACCAACACCCAAAGGGTTTACTAGATTCAATAATCTAGTTCACATCGCTATGTGATTAACACCCAAAGAGTACTGAGGTGTGATCATGTTTTGCTTGTGAGAGAAGTTTAGTCAACGGGTCTGCCACACTCAGATCCGTAAGTATTTTGCAAATTTCTATGTTAACAATGCTCTGCACGGAGCTACTCTAGCTAATTGCTCCCACTTTCAATATGTATCCAGATTGAGATTTAGAGTCATCTGGATTAGTGTCAAAATTTGCATCGACGTAACCCTTTACGACGAACCTTTTGTCACCTCCATAATCAAGAAACATATCCTTATTCCACTAAGGATAATTTTGACCGCTGTCCAGTGATCTACTCCTAAATCACTATTGTACTCCCTTGCCAAAAATAGTGTAGAGTATATAATATATCTGGTACACAACATGTCATATTTTATAGAACCTATGGCCAAGGCATAGGGAATGACTTTCATTCTCTTTCTATCTTCTGTCGTGGTCGGGTTTTGAGTCTTACTCCACTTCACACCTTGTAACACAGGCAAGAACTCCTTCTTTGACTGTTCCATTTTGAACTACTTCAAAATCTTGTCAAGGTATGTACTCATTGAAAAACTTATCAAGCGTCTTGATCTATCTCTATAGATCTTGATGCTCGATATGTAAGCAGCTTCACCGAGGTCTTTCTTTGAAAAACTCCTTTCAAACACTCCTTTATGCTTTGCAAAATAATTCTACATTATCTCCGATCAACAATATGTCATTCACATATACTTATCAGAAATGTTGTAGTGCTCCCACTCACTTTCTTGTAAATACAGGTTTCACCGCAAGTCTGTATAAAACTATATGCTTTGATCAACTTATCAAAGCGTATATTCCAACTCCGAGATGCTTGCACCAGTCCATAAATGGATCGCTGGAGCTTGCATATTTTGTTAGCACCTTTAGGATTGACAAAACTTTCTGGTTGCATCATATACAACTCTTCTTTAATAAATCCATTAAGGAATGCAGTTTTGTTTATCCATTTGCCAGATTTCATAAAATGTGGCAATTGCTAACATGATTCGGACAGACTTAAGCATAGATACGAGTGAGAAACTCTCATCGTAGTCAACACCTTGAACTTGTCGAAAACCTTTTTGCGACAATTCTAGCTTTGTAGATAGTAACACTACTATCAGTGTCCGTCTTCCTCTTGAAGATCCATTTAATCTCAATGGCTCGCCGACCAATGGGCAAGTCAATCAAAGTCCATACTTTGTTCTCATACAGGGATCTCATCTCAGATTTCATGGCCTCAAGCCATTTCGCGGAATCTGGGCTCATCATCGCTTCCACATAGTTCGTAGGCTCGTCATGGTCAAGTAACATGACCTCCAGAACAGGATTACCGTACCACTCTGGTGCGGATCTCACTCTGGTTTACCTACGAGGTTCGGTAGTAACTTGATCTGAAGTTACATGATCATCATCATTAGCTTCCTCACTAATTGGTGTAGTAGTCACAGGAACAGATTTCTGTGATGAACTACTTTCCAATAAGGGAGCAGGTATAGTTACCTCATCAAGTTCTACTTTCCTCCCACTCACTTCTTTCGAGAGAAACTCCTTCTCTAGAAAGGATCCATTCTCAGCAATGAATAACTTGCCTTTGGATCTGTGATAGAAGGTGTACCCAACATTTTCTTTTGGTTATCCTATGAAGACGCACTTCTCCGATTTGGGTTTGAGCTTATCAGGTTGAAACTTTTCCACATAAGCATTGCAACCTCAAACTTTAAGAAACGACAACTTTGGTTTCTTGCCAAACCACAGTTCATACGGTGTCGCCTCAACGGATTTAGATGGTGCCCTTTTTTAACGTGAATGCAGCTGTCTCTAATGCATAACCCCAAAACTATAGTGATTAATCGGTAAGAAACATCATATATTGCACTATATCCAATAATAGTACGGTTATGACATTCAGACACACTATTATGCCGTGGTGTTCCAGGTGGCATGATTTTGTGAAAGTATTCCACATTGTTTTAGTTGGAGACCAAACTCGTAACTCAAATATTTTACTTCTATGATCATATCGTAGAAACTTTTATTTTTGTTACGATGATTCTCCACTTCACTCTAAAATTCTTTGAACTTTTCAAATGTTTCAAACTTGTGTTTCATTAATTAGATATACTCATATCTGCTCAAATCATCTGTGAAGATCGGAAAATAATGATACCTGCCGCGAGCCTCAATATTCATCGGACCACATACATCAGTATGTATGATTTCCAACAAATCTGTTGCTCGCTCCATTGTTCCAGAGAACAGAGTCTTATTCATCTTGCCCATGAGGCATGGTTCGCAAGCATCAACTGATTCATAATCAAGTGATTCCAAAAGCCCATCAGCATGGATTTTCTTCATGCGCTTTACACCAATATGACCTAAACGGCGGTGCCAGTAATAAGTTGCACCATCATTATCAACGTTGCATCTTTCGGCTTCAATATTATGAAAATGTGTATCACCACGATCGAGATCCAACAAACCATTTTCATTGGGTGTATGACCATAGAAGGTTTTATTCATGTAAACAGAACAACAATTATTCTCTAACTTACATGAATAACCGTATTGCAACAAACATGATCCAATCATATTTATGCTCAACGCAAACACCAAATAACATTTATTTAGGTTCAACACTAATCCCGAAAGTATAGGGAGTGTGCGATGATGATCATATCAATCTTGGAACCACTTCCAACACACATCGTCACTTCACCCTTAACTAGTCTCTGTTCATTATGCAACTCCCGTTTCGAGTTACTACTCTTAGCAACTGAACCAGTATCAAATACCAAGGGGTTGCTACGAACACTAGTAAAATACACATCAATAATCTGTATATCAAATATACCTTTGTTCACTTTGTCATCCTTCTTATCCGCCAAATACTTGGGGCAGTTCCGCTTCCAGTGACCAGTCCCTTTGCAGTAGAAGCACTTAGTCTCAGGCTTAGGACCAGACTTGGGCTTCTTCACTTGAGCAGCAACTTGCTTGTCGTTCTTCTTGAAGTTCCCTTTCTTTCTCTTTGCCCTTTTCTTGAAACTAGTGAATCTTGATCTCTAGCCTTCCCCAAGTTGCTTTCCACTCAAATCTTCTTTCTACCAAATCCAAATCCTGTGAGAGAGAGAGTTGAGTGTTGGGGAGACTGTCATTTGAAGCACAAGAGCAAGGAGTTCATCATCAACACACCATTTGTTACTTCTTGGAGAGTGGTGTCTCCTAGATTGGCTAGGTGTCACTTGGGAGCCTCCGACAAGATTGTGGAGTTGAACCAAGGAGTTTGTAAGGGCAAGGAGATCGCCTACTTCGTGAGGATCTACCGCTAGTGAGGCAAGTCCTTCGTGGGCGACGGCCGTGATGGAATAGACAAGGTTGCTTCTTTGTGGACCCTTCGTGGGTGGAGCCCTCCGTGGACTCGCGCAACCGTTACCCTCCGTGGGTTGAAGTCTCCATCAACGTGGATGTACGATGGCACCACCTATCGGAACCACGACAAAAACATCCGTGTCTCCAATTACGTTTGAATCCTACAAACCCTTCCCTTTACATTCTTGCAAGTTGCATGCTTTACTTCCCGCTGCTCATATACTCTTTTGCATGCTTGCTTGAATTGTGTGGAGATTGCTTGACTTGTGCTAAGATAACTAAAATCTACCAAGAACTAAAATTGGAAAAATGCTAGATTTTTATTTGGTCAAGTAGTCTAATCACCCCCCTCTAGACATACTTTCGATCCTACAGTGCGGCCACCCTTTGAGGCCTTTCTCTCCTTTCCCGTATGGCCCATTAAGGCCCAATACGAATTCCCGTAACTACCCGGTACTCCCGAAAATACCTGAATCACTCGGAACCTTTCCGATGTCCGAATATAGTCGTCCAATATATCGATCTTTACGTCTCGACCATTTCGAGACTCCTCGTCATGTCCCCGATCTCATCTGGGACTCCGAACTCCTTCGGTACATCAAAACACATAAGCTCATAATATAACCGTCATCGAACTTTAAGCGTGCGGACCCTACGGGTTCGAGAACTATGTAGACATGACCGAGACACGTCTCCGGTCAATAACCAATAGCGGAACCTGGATGCTCATATTGGCTCCTACATATTCTACGAAGATCTTTATCGGTCAAACCGCATAACAACATACGTTGTTCCCTTTGTCATCGGTATGTTACTTGCCCGAGATTCGATCGTCGGTATCTCAATACCTAGTTCAATCTCGTTACCGGCAAGTCTCTTTACTCGTTCCGTAATACATCATTCCGCAACTAACTAATTAGTTGCAATGCTTGCAAGGCTTAAGTGATGTGTATTACCGAGAGGGCCTAGAGATACCTCTCCGACAATCGGAGTGACAAATCCTAATCTCGAAATACGCCAACCCAACAAATACCTTTGGAGACACCTGTAGAGCACCTTTATAATCACCCAGTTACGTTGTGACGTTTGGTAGCACACAAAGTGTTCCTCTGATAAACGGGAGTTGCATAATCTCATAGTCATAGGAACATGTATAAGTTATGAAGAAAGCAATAGCAACAAACTAAACGATCAAGTGCTAAGCTAACGGAATGGGTCAAGTCAATCACATCATTCTCCTAATGATGTGACCCCGTTAATCAAATGACAACTCATGTCTATGTCTAGGAAACTTAACCATCTTTGATTCAACGAGCTAGTCAAGTAGAGGCATACTAGTGACATACTGTTTGTCTATGTATTCACACAT